>NW_028088227.1:15402953-15474279 GCF_014824575.4 Sturnira hondurensis | reverse complement strand
CAGGCAAGAAGGGGCTGGAAAGAAGTATTCCAAGTCATGAAATCCAAAGACCTACAGCCAAGATTGCTTTATCCAGCAAAACTTTCATTTAGAATGGAAGGACAGATAAAGTGCTTCTCAGATAAGGTCAAGTTCAAGGAGTTCATCATCACCAAGCCCTTATTATATGAAATGCTAAAGGGACTTATATAAGAAAGAGATGATGAAAAATATGAACAGTGAAAGGACAGCAAACACACAGTTATTAACAACCACACCTAAAACAAAAGCAAACCAAGAGGACAGCTAGATCAGGAGTGGAACCATAGAAATGAAGAACACATGGAGGGTTAGCAACAGGGGGGTGGGAGGAGGAGAAGGGGGGAGAAGGCACAGAAAATAGCATAGATGGTAGGTAGAAAATAGATAGGGGGGAGGGCGAGAATAGTGGGGGAAATATAGAATCTAAAGAAGTTGAGACACGTGGTTATAAACTAAGGGGGGAGAAGGGTGGGGGAGGGAGTGTGCGGGTGGAGGGGAATGAAGGGGGGAATAGAACAACTGTAATGGTATAATCAATAAACTATATTAAAAAAAAAGACTTCTACATATTTTGCCTCAGCTACTGAGGAAAAATGTTACTGCCATTAAAGAGGCCCCTGAAAAGTCCAGAGGGAGGGGCTTCAGGGCTCAGTGGAACCCGCTGCCTTTCAACTGACTCATAGCCAGTTCATCCTCTACAACATGTGGAAAATAGAATGCACTGGTAGCAATGAAGACAGATTAGGGAAACGGTGAGAAGATGATGTATTTCTTATTCATAATTCTCTTTTGCTATGAAAAAACGAGTATGAGCTGAGATTAAACTGAGTAAAGACAGTGTTGGGGATTTGAGGAAAGAAAAGTTGTGAAATAATCATCTTGGAAAGGAAGAAAGTGAACTTATAAAAAATTATGATAAGATTGTCCTGAAATGTCAAGAGGTCAGTTTTGATATGTTATCATATTTGAAATGAGGCCAGTTAGGAAGTTTGTAAATTTTCCAGTGATCAGCTCTGTGGGTGCTGGCATAGAGTGAGAAAATAGTTGGGTTTAGCCACAGATTTTAGTTTGCATTTGGTGCCATACTATACCAAAAATTTAGTGGCTTTAAACAACACGAAGTTATTAATCTTACATTGCCAGAAGCCAGAATTCAGACCTGGGTCTCAGTGAGCTAAATTCAAGATGTCAACAGGGCCGCATTCCTTTTAGAAACTCGGGGGAAGATCCACTTCTTTGTCTTTTCCAGGTTCTAGACCGAGTTTCTTGGCTCATTTCTCCCCTGGATCTTCGAAGCCAACAAACCTGGTCAAATCCTTCTCTCACTGCTAGCCCTCTGATTCTCCCTCCTGTGCTTCCCATGTGATCACCCCAGGCCCACCCAGAGAATACAGGATAATCTGCCATCTCAGGACCCACTAATTAGCAACATTAATTCCATCTGTAACTTTAATTCCCCTTTGTCCTATAACCTAACATATTCATACTTTGGGGGATTAGGTTGTGGACATCTTTGGGGAGTCGTTATTTTGCCTAACACTGTATCAGTCTGCTCTGCCTGCCATAATAAAATATCATAGACTGGGTGATTTAAACAACACACATTTCTTTTCTCACAGTCTAGAAGCTGAAAGTTTGAGATCAGGGTGTCAGTATGGTCGATTTCGCATGAGAACTCTTTTCCTGATTTGCAGGTGGCTGCCTTCCTCCTATGTCAAAACCTGGCAAACTGGGTCGAGGGTGATCTCTGGTGTCTCTTCTTATAAGGACACCTGTTCTATGGAATTAGGGTTCTATGGAATTAGGGAATTAGAGCCCTTATGAGCTCTTTAACCTTAATTTCCTCCTTTTGGCCCTATCTCCAGAGTCACATGGTGGGTACAGCTTTAACATATGAATTTGGAGGGGACAAAATTCAATCCACGGTATGGCTGTAGTATGATGAAGAGAAGGAAGTGGAGTGAGAAACTTACTTTCAAGGAATAGTTACAAAGCTAAAGCACGGACTCCAAGCCATAAGTAAACTGAGGGTGTGAGAAGGATGGTTAGAGGGAACATTTCTGCTGTTTAAACCACACAGTCTGTGATATTTTATTATGGAGCCAGAGCAGACTGATACAGTGTTAGGAAAAATAGAGGCTCCCCAAAGATGTCCATGAATTAGCCATATACAGGAACGATGACTGTCAGTGAGGCCAGCAAATTTCTGGCATGGGAAACCCAAATCAGCAAGCTGCAAGAATAGGAGGTGAGGGTTGGAGGGCAGGAGGTGTAAAAGTAGAATTTCAGAGATTTGGGGTTATTCAATTTTAATTGAACTTAAAACTGAAGTTCTCAAAGACACTAATAAAAAGTCATTTCCTTCTGATATAAGGCAGGTACAAAATATTGACCCCAAAGAGATAGTAAGATACCAGCTCTGTATTTTTTCAATAAGTCCATTTTATCTGTCCTGAAAAGTAAACCCAGTTTCACCTCCTGTCCCTGGCCCCTGGACCTGGCAGGAGAAAGCCCCTCCTCCAGCCTCAGCAAGGCAGGTGTAAGGAGAGCAGTGCACGGAGGGATTTCTGTCGCCCAGAGAAACGGAGGCCGCAAGACTGGTTCAAAAGACTGATGCTCTGTGGGACAAGGTAGCATTCTATTTAGGGACGAGGAAATGACTTAGAAAATTATGTATAAATGCTTCCACAACAGTGTGGCAGAGTTATTTGGGCTGCCTTCCATGGTACCTAGGGAACATTTTGTATCCAATTTGCTAAGGATGTTTCCATTTTGGACTTAAAACTGTTTCATGCTTTATTTTGCAATACAAATATGGGTCATCGTACTGCAGTGCTCACTGGAAGATTTCTCTCTTGCGTGCTATGCCCAGAAAGCACTGAATTAGTTCTGCTTGATCGAAACCTGGACAAAATTGAGAAGTGCATAGTTTCTATGTCACATTACTAAAATATCATTATTTTCTTCCAAGTCTGTGCACATAGTACTTTTTTCCAAAGCAATACAAAATGACAGCTTACTGAAAACAAGAGGCCAGATCTCTATGTGCTCCATAATCTGGGGATGAATATGAGTTGGATGAGAAATCTATTGAATAAAATTAAAGAATAAAATGGTGTATTATGCTTTCTGAGGTTAATGTTTAACTAAATGTAATTATTGTAACAATATTATTAATGAACATTAAGATTTGCCCATACCTTTCAAAGAGAAGTCAGAAACAAATGTTCGGTTGTTTTAACTAGTTAGAAACGAGTACACTATACATGTTTTAAACATGTTACTAAAATAATAGCGACACTGCATTATGTAATATGCAAATACAAGATGCGGCTTTTTAAAATTCATGTGATTGTTTCCATGACACTTCTAATAGACTCACATGTCTCACCCCACATCATGTCCTTTGTTCACACCTCTCATATCCGCCTTCCTTCTTTCTTTCAATTTTTTTAATTTCCTAAGCATCCTGTGAAGCCCAGCTTTTCCACAGAGACTTCTTGGACCGTGAGATACACACGCTGCTCATCTCTAACGTTCTTTTGGCCTGGGGTTAGTACCACTGATCTCAATTCAAGTGGTCTCTGTTGATCAGTTTGAACATTTAACAATGTGATGTCTATAAGGAAAAATTAAATCATGTCCCCACAGGACCTGCCTGGTCCGGGACACAGAGTCTCACTGAAGAATGGGTTTTATTTGCTGATTTAGTGAGTAACAGATGCATGCCTCAACTCCCCACTCCACCAGAGCCCAGGCACTGGCTAGAGTTTCATTTAGTGATGGCAGTGGGAGAGCGGCAGGGAAATAAAACAACAGATAGACTCTAGGCCACGGTTATATATTTCAGAAAAGAATTTAATTACTTTAGAGAGATAAAAGTAGACTAAGGGCAAAACAACCAATTCCCTAACAAGCACTCGCCTAGCAAGAGGTCATGCAAAAGGGTGGATGCTCTATATGCGTATGTGTGCGCATGTAAATGGTGTCGCTATGGTGGGCCGTTTCTGAGTCCCTGCGTTTGGAAAGCTTATGATCATTCTGCTTTGATGAATAACATGGCATGTTGAAAACGACATTTGCTTATGCTTTCTGTAGTTCCTACTAAAATTGGAAGTTCCATCACGAGGGCAAAGACTGTGTCTATACTCTTCATTATTTAGAGCCTTCATAACTAACCCAATACCTGCATGTAGTAGTCTCTAAATAAAATTAAATTGATGCAAAGTTGCTTGTTAACATACTGGAGTCCAGGGGTGAGAGGAAGGGCAGTCAATACTTTGTAAGACTACAAGGGTAGCAAACACTGCTGTAGTAACCCAGGGCACTGTCTAAACCTCTGAATGAGCAGCTGCCTGGATGCCGTCCTCCGAGAGAGGGAGCTAGGAGGTCCGGGAGGCCCAACCACACCAGGAAGCAACACTTGGCTGAGGAGGGAGAAGAGCAGTGCTGTGCTACAGCTGGACAGTCGGGCGCATGAGAACCAAGTCTCAGCTAAGGCTGGCCATGGGTTTTTGCAAGGCAGGTTTGTTGCTCCTTGGCCCCACTGGCAGGCAGGTAGAAGTGAGCTTCCTCAGTCAAAATTGGCTCCTGACCTGGAATCAGAGTGGATCGACTGGTAGAGCTTCTAGGGGGCTTCACTCTGAATAAAGCAAGGGGACTTCAGTGGTCAACAACTTTGTCTCTGGATGGGAAAAAACAATGTGTACATAATATGAAAAATTGTTTTCCACTAAACTTCTAATAGATGCAAGGTTTACTTCTATTAGAAGAGAAATAGAGAACTGCTTTATACATTTTTAACAGCTTGGTTGAGGTATAACTAACATACAATAAACTTTACAATTTTAAGTGTTTGATAAATTTCAACATGTAAACACCTGCAAAACCATCACCACAATCAGGATAATGCACATTGCCACCCTCAAAAAAGGTGCTCATGCTTCTTTATAATCGCCTTTTGCCAGCTATTGATTTATTGCCTCTTGGCTCCAAATAGCATTTTTCCAAAAAGCAATTGTCCATCTACACATATATCATCCTTTTTGTCTGTTTTATAAAAATGGACCTGGGCCACTTAACTATTTTTCTTTTGCAGCTGGCACCCTAGAAAGCTTTATCAGTAGAGGGCGCTGGAGAGATATCACAGGAGGGAAGGGCTTTATTTCTGGGTTCTGTAGTATTCACAGTGTGGGCCCCTGCATGTGTGTTACTTCTCCAGGGCCAGTCTCCCGCAGGCCGTGCCCAGCAGCACCAAGCAGCCAGAAGCTGCCCACAGCACTCCCTCAAACACTTGTATAGCTATGTGTCTCCAGTGAGGCACTTTCCAGGAACAGCTCCCCTGGCACTCCAGAGGATGCGATGGATCCTAGACCAGCTGCACCACCGCTGCACCACAGCAACTTCCTCTGTTATCCAGTGAGCCAAAGCTAGCTCTGCCCTCTCCAGTGAGGACCATAACTCAGCCTCAGGAGGGGAAAGTGGCAGTGGAGCTTCTTCTCAGCACTCATGGTAATAGCTGCTCCTGACATCTGCTATTCCTATGGGTTTTCTTTACATCTTACCAGATAATCCCTGGTCACTCCAATCTTCTACTCCATGTAATAATTCTGTATATTCATCTTTCTCTGTTTCAATTACTGTACTGTCTCCATCTTTTGACTGGATCCAGACCATATATATACGTCCAGAAAAGAATCCTATCATAGAATCCTGTTAATATAACAAGAATGGTTTTTGCAACATTAATATAACCTGACAGCCAAGGCAAGTGGACTGGAATGCACATGCATGAACAATGATGACCTCACTGTAATAGTCAGTAGGGGTGGTATATGCCATTGAGTGAGCATGTATACGTTGTGGTCACTGCATTCAACATGATTGAGCAAGTAGAGCAATGAATCTGCATCAAATTTTAACTTAAGCTTGAACATTCCTCCACGGAAACTATCCCAATGATTCAGAAGGCCACAGCTATAGGCAAGTGGTGATTGGCAGCTTCATCATGACAGGGTACCCACTCATCCATCAGTTCTTGTGCAGAGTTTTTTAGGAAAACATCCAATTGCCCAGGTGACTCAGCCCCATTCCAGCCCAGATTTGGTGCCCTGTGACTTCTGGCTTTTCCCAAAACTAAAATCACCTTTGAAAGGGTAGAGATTTCAGACCATTGATGAGATTCAAGAAAATATAACATGGCAGCTGATAGTAACTGGGAGAACTGTGTAACGTCCCAAGGCGCCTACTTTGAAAAGGACTGAAGTGTCATTGTCCTATGTCCAACATTTTTTGTATCATCTTCAATAAATGTCTCTATTTTGCATATCACATGGCTGGATACCTTCTAGGCAGACTATATATATCATACATATATATACAGTTTTTCCAGCACCACTTATTGAAAAGGTAATCAGTTCTCCATTAAATTGCCTTTGTATCATTATAAAAAAATGGTTTTCCAAAACATTTTTCCATATATATGTGGGTTTATTTCTGAACTCTTTTCTATTCCATTGATCTGTGTCCATCCTTATACCTAATGCCACACTCTATTAATGTAGTTTTATAATAAGTCTCAAAATCAGGTAATATTAGTCCACCTTTGTACTTATTTTTTTAATTTGCTTTGGTTATTATAGATCCTGTAAATTTCCATACAAATTTTAGGAGTCCCTTGGCAATTTCTCCAAAAACTGTATACTGGAATTTCAACTGGGATATTTACAAATCGACTTAAGGAAATTTGGTAGCTTCACAATATAGGACTTTCCAACCCATGAACAAGTTATATCCTTCCATTTTTTATTGGGTCTTCTTTAATTTATCTCAGAAATGTTTTATAAATTTTGGTATTTGCATATCTTTTGTCAAATTTATTTCCTAAATATACCATATGTTTATGCTATTATAATGACATTGAATTTCATAATAATCATTGCTATATATAGAAATACAATAGATTTTTATACACTTAACTTGTTTTCTGTAACTTCACTAACTGCACTTTTCTAATAGCATTTTTACAAATACCAAGAGTCTTTTTCTATAGACACTCATGTTGATCTCTGAATAAAGACAGTTTTACTTTCCTTTTCAAGTTGCCTTTTCTTTTTCTTTCCTTATTGGAATGGCTACAATGTCCAATAAAATGATGAATAGATGTGGTAAGAACAGACATCTTTGTCTTATTCTTGATTTTAGGGATGAAACATTAAATGTTTTATCATCAAATATGATGATGTAGGTTTTTTATAGATAAATTCTATAAGGTTGAGGAAATTTCCTTCATTTTCTCATTTGCTGAGGTTTTTATCAGAAATACAGTAGAATGTCAGTTTGCAAACTTAGTTTGTTCCAGAAAACTGTTCAAAAAGTGATTTGTTCAAAAACCCAATCTCCATTGTCACCTGAGAGACTGGGGTCTGATCATGCAGGTATCAGCATGAAAGGGTTGTTGAGTGGAGACGCAAGACCCAAAGTTTTGTTAAACAACTGAGACATTTTTTTCTGTGAACAATGTGATGAGAACCAAATTGTCGAGAACCAAAAGTCTGACTGTAGAAGTTGGATTTTGCCAAGTGCTTTTATAGCATCTGTTGAGAAGATTACATAGATTTTTTTTCTAGTTTATTATTATGGTGAACTACATTATTTGATTTTCAAATAATGGTGATAGCATTTTCAAATGATTGAAAATGCTAACTGATTTTCATTCTTAGGATAAACTGGTTTTCATTCTTATGATTTTCATTAACTGATTTTCATTCTTAGGATAAACCCCAGTTGGTCATGATGTATTTTTTTAATGTTTTTCTATTTTTCTTCTCAAAAAGTCAAGAATCAAAACCCATGGGAAGAAAATAAAACAGCCAGGAAAACATAGTGTTTCCTTCTTAATTTCCCACTCAATTTTAGTCAGTAATTTGGGCATTGGGGAAGACTATAAACTATTTTTGCTTTCCATTACTTTTCAATAGAATTTCTAACAAAAAAGTCTCTTTTTTACCATTTCTGAGATGTGTTTAATAGAATTATTTTTAATATGCCATCTGCTGGTCTTATAAATTTAGCACTAGTAACACAAGCTAAGATTTAGTAAAATACCTAACAACCTTATAGAATGTGTATCTTACTTGGTAACTTTTCTCCAATGGAAATAATATCTAAGTAGTCTTTGTTCATTAATTATGTCTAGGAAGAGATGATTGTATACTTTTTCAGAATCTGGTTTTCATTTTCAACTTTTACATTGTTCCTAACATTTCATAATTACCATGAATGAGTTCAGATATAGGCTTCAACTGTACTCGGGTGTAAGGCTCAACTTGTTTTAAACTATCAAGGAAGTTTTGTCAAAAGTAAAGTCTCAATTCCATCCTAAATATTCTTCCATGCTATTTGGAAACTTCTTCTGACTAGTCACTTTTATGTAATTGTAGCAAATCAGGATATCATTTTTATGAACTGCATAAAAGATTTATTTCCAGATAGTATGTGAAAAATATGGCTACATGACCATTATGTGTAATTTAACTGTACTTTTATTTATAGAAAATACAAATAGAGTGTATTATGAGTGGGGAAGGGTGAATATCTTTTATGTGAGTCTCTTTTTTTTGTTCAATCAGGGAGTGTTTATGGAATGCCAACTCTACCCAGGGTTCTTTTGTTAATAGTATTCCTTAATTTGTTATCTCTCTCAAATGATGGTATTTTATCATTTCATTTGATAGGTCTATTTTAACAGAGAGATGGCTACTCTTAGATTAGCCATATGATGGATGATAATGTAATTTATTTAATTCAAGTAGGGACAGTTCTTGCATTTCTGGGAATCCCATTATCCTTAAAACTCTGTCCTATTTTTTTCTTCTTTTAATGAAACTACCTCCTTAGTTTAATTATAAGCATAGTGTTTTCCCATAGGCAATACAATATCTACTTACCCTAACCACCCCAAAGTCAAGAAAATGTAGAGTGGTAAGTTAAATTAATTTGTTAAGATCAGATTGAAAACAACATCACAGCACACTGTTTAATCAATGTACATTTTGCTAGCACCATAAAGAATCTAGGCCACCTGTGAAAGTGCACATGTGGAACTTATTGCATGGATCTGATTCTTCCCTCCAATGTTACTTTTGACCTGGCAAGTATTTTGTGAGACAAAAGAGAATATTTTCTCAAAATATGCTAATAGTACAACATGAATTGTGTCCACATAAGGAAGGAGACTATTCTCTATTCTAGATAAATATTCATTGACATAGAAAACTGCCCAAGCTGTTTCTGAACTTAAGACCTGGTCAGCTACTTGTCACAGCAAATATAGAGTGTTCATCCTATGGGAAATAGTGACAGTAGTGACTGAAAGGAAAAGAAGTCTGCACTTTTCACCAAATTTAATTCTTGAAAATTACTTCTAAGCTGACAGTAGTATTTCTCCACAGGAGCAAATGTTATCGTGGTTGTATTTCCTAATCAAAAGACTATACACAAAATATAATCTATATTACATTACAACAGCAAAGATAACAAATGCAAACTTTGATCAGAGAAAATAGTAAAATGAATGCTGCCCTTGGTCTTGAAGAGAACAAATGGACTAATTGCTAATCACTCACAGAGGTGAAACTCTTACCTCATAATAACCAAACAATATTACTTTCCTATGTGGGAACATTAATATATGCTTTAGTTAAAATTTTACTAAAATTTCTTTGGCATAGAATTTAAGAGGATTTTGAAGGGATCGTGTGGCTTCTTTTCTCACAAAGCTACACATAGACATTTGAGCTGCTGCCTTCTTTTTCCTAATGTATTTTTCCCTCTACTAAGCAAAAGTGTTCATTTGCAATTATTCTGTTGACCCCCAAACTGCCGCAATGTAACACAGCCACTGTGGGCAGCCGTGGGAGTTGTTCACACCTAACTAAGAGGCATAACAAAATCACCAGGTCATTAGCACGAACTGTTTTTTCTCTATGGATGTTTGAAAGTACTCTTAGAAATCGCAAACATGGGCTGGAATCTCAGAGCACACTTGTCAAAAATCTGCCAAAGTTTTACATGAATGGATGAAGGGTGGCAAAAACTGAGGTTTTCATTAAGACTGAATTGAAGAGGATGATAATGAAAACAGTAGATATGGGTTTTGTTACATAGCCTTAATTTTAGATAATGTGGAATGAGAGGTTTTTATATTTGTTTTTGTTGTTTGCTTGTTTTTTTGCATTTGGTCGTCTTAGTTCTTTGAAACTTCCTAAGGAAGGGTAAAAAAGGCAGGTTTACCTTTGGGGAACTGCATTAACTTTTCAAGACTAGAGCCTGCATATTTTACAACTAACAGCTGAACAAAATCAAGTGAAGTTCCAGAATAAAATCAGCTCTAAGTAGCACTGAGAATAGCTGCTGAGATAAGGTTAAGTGTAGGATTGATTCTTCAGAATTCAGGAGACTCTAGTAAACTAGGACCAATCTTGGAAAAGCTTCAACCAACCCATGTGGAGAAAATGCGAAGACTGAAATAACACTGGGCACCTGGACTCAGTGTATCGAGACCACTGACTTTTACACTTACTGATGCTCAGAAAAGGGGGCGATAAGTGTGGATTTGCATCTCTCCGGATGTACCTTTGACTTACAATTAGTCAACAGAGGTGAAAGGGAAGTGGTGTCTCTTTGTCTGGAAATCTGAAGGCACATAGTTTTCTCTCTGTTAGGGTTTTTTGGGGGGGTGGTTCCTAAATACATCACACAGACTAAGTACCAGAGGAACTGGGTTCAGTTTCAAACTCTGTCACTTGCTTGTCATAGGATTTTTTTGTAACTCATAAAAATCTCTATGGTTTAATCACTTCTAAAATGAAAGTCAAATGCTTCTCCTCTTTGAATCTCAGGACTGTTCTAAATGTCAAAAGGGGTGCACCATGCAGAGAGCTTTCAAATTACAGCAACAGAAAAAGAAAATATGGTTACATTCCATAAAATGCTATCATTTGTGTTGACAGAGATGGATGTTTGTTTTTTTTAAATAAATATATACATTAATGTTCTCACTCTTAATATCTAATATGGTAAAGATCAATAAATGTAACCCACATAAAAAATATATAGTCAACCAGCTAGCAATGAATTGCGGACTGTTTTTGGAAATCAGGTAGGTATTGTGTATAGAGCTGAGGATCTCAAATGAAAGCCACTCGCATTAACCTCCCATCAGCTACTCCATGGCCTTCTACCGCCTGTACTACTATTTACTCAATATTTTCCATAAATCAACTCTCCTTTTTTTCTTTTGTGTCCACTTAACTCTTCCTAAAAATATAATATTCATAAACTTAGAGGTTGGTATGCTTCCTATATAATTGCAATCCATATTAAACTAAACTCACACCTTTAAAAATGTATAAAGTTCTCTATATTGTGCTTTAGTAAACATCGATAGAGAAGTCCTTAAAATCCAGACAAGTCATTGAGACTTAACAGAGTAAGAAATGAAGCCTGCAAAGATTTTGGCAAATAGTTATTTAATCCTTTTTCAGATAAAATCACTCTCCCCCTAAAAAGTGCAGTATTGATTTTTAAGTTGAGGAGATAGAAGATTTTATTTTGAAATGTTCCTATAGTAACTAAACTCACCTGGAAGTGTGGAGTCCCAAGAAAAATTTGTATTTGTAGTTTTTTCCTGACCCAGCCGCTGTGTTCACCAGAGGCAGGGCGCACCGGCACTCCCGCAGCTGCAAAGGGCAGCCTTTTCTGAAACGCATGTTTCTGACACCAGACTTTTTTTTTCCAGAGCCTTAGCAGTAGCTCAACGTGTTGGCATTGTGATGCAATTTTAATGATAGGGTTCGAAATAGGGTTCTATTGTGTGACCTTGGGGTACAGCATTATCCAATATCCAATAAGCTGAGCATTCTAAAAGGGGACACAACGATCATGCAAACCCTTCAGGCCAGAGAGTCCAACACTGGCTTCTTAAGGCATAACTACCACCATCCCAGTTTCCTTCCATCTTTCGCATTACCTGGGTGTGCACACCTTTCCATCATTATGAGATTCTTCCTAGGTACCTGAGGTATAGAGGACCCATCGCAATCATGTCCAAAACATCTAGAAACGCCAGTCCTTGTGCTCCGGTGGTTGGGGATGGGGAGACAAACAACAGCAAGCCCCTCCAGATCTACAGATCTGCTCCCATGTCAGCAGCAAATGTAGAAGTTCCAGAACCAGCTTATATTCCAGCAATACAAAGTCCCGAGGTAGACGGGGCTATGCGCAACTATTTCTAAGCCAGGAGTTCACTAATGATACCAGAGTGGTTATGGAAAGGTAGAAAAATGCTACAGTAAATACAGTCTTCTTTACTGAAGATATTTTTTGGACCTTTTGATATCCTCATAGGCACTATAAATAACCAAGATGGAGACACCATACACATCATTCCTCAAACTGATTTTACCCCATAGTCCTTTTTTAGGAAGTATCTGGGGACACTAGTCTCCTAGGAGACCACTTCTCTAAAAGATGTCGTTGCCATTTGGGGATAATAAAAATATAATGCAATACAGAGGTTACCTTCTCATGCCGTTGTGCTTTGAAATTGTCCTAAATAAATATGTTGTTTTTGTGAGCCATTGCTTATTCAGCTGAATAACTTTTTCTGTGGCTTTTGATTAAGGTTTGCACTTGATCCCTTACTCAGAAACCCGAGCATCTGCAGTGATGGAGGAGATACGACCTCTGGGTGAGATCGCCAACCCCCGCTGATTGCCAGTCTCACGCGGCATCAGAAACAACTGAATTTTTGCACTAGCTATAAAAAAAATGAAGAAAGAAAAAGAACTCACTTTCAAAAGTTAAAGAAACACTTTGCCAATTGCTAGTGACCCAGGATGTGACTTTTAGTTCTTAGAAAGGCACAGATTGATCGGTCTTCCATTCACAGGCTGTGCCTTTCAGTTGACAGTCTCACACAAATCCTACTCTCCCTGTTATCTGTGAGACCCTGCCTACCAAATGATGAGGCCACTATTTGTGATGACCGCCTGGTGGGGTGTCACCTTTAGAAACCGCATGCTCTGTGTGCTTTAGAACTAAATATTTCTTCTTCTCATTGACTCCTGACCTCCTTAGAACAACTGTCGCCGCCTTCAAACGCTTTCACTAAGTAAAAAGTCAATTGGCTGTAAGTGGTGATGAAGAAAATGTCATGTGATTAATGCTCCAGTTTAGGCCGTTGTGATTAGTCCCAGGAAAACACGTCAAACCTCTACCCCGAGACGCGCGGTGCACTAACATCAAATGGCCTGCCTGAAGCCCAATAGGAAGAAATAGTTGGGCAGTGTTAAAAGCGGCCTATTGATTTGTGCCCTGACTGAAAGCCATGCGCTGATGTAAATGAAAATGTGTCAAGAGTTGATATTGATTTTTTTTAAATCAGACCATCTCTGGGGAAATACTGCTGGCCATACGACTGCTCTTGTCTATGAGTGAAATAAGATTCCTTTCCACAAGACTACACATGTCCAGACATCATATTTTCCTCTTTAACTTCAGTATGGTAGGATGCTATTCCATCGTCTGCAATCTCTGCTTGGAGAAAATGGCCCAGAGTTTATATACCCAGGAATAAAATGAAAAAGAATAGAAAGTTTGAGTATGTGGGAAAGGGTATGAACACCTACCTATCTACTGGATTGTGTGTATGTGGCTCATAACACACACACACACATGCATAAGCTAGGGATTTTCACCCCCCCCCATGTCCCCAGATAAATCACTTCAGAAGAATATGTTTATTTTAGAAAATTCTGTTCAAAGACAGCCATAATATAGCATAGAAAGAAAAATATATTAGGATATGAACCATGAAGCTGGGGCCTTTCTTTTTCGGCCTGCAGAAAAACTAGCCATATTTCTCTCTCTTAGGAATAATTTCCTTAGCTGTGCTTTATTCGTAGACCGCAGTGCCTGTACATATTGATGAACAATATAAGAAAAGGCCAAGGCTCATAACAGTCATGCCGCTGTGGGTCAGAGCAGTGGGGTTTACAGCTGCAAGGCTGCACTTGGAGAGAAGGCAATGACTCTAATATTGGGCAATCAGAATGAGAAATGATATGGAAAAGGAGAGAGGTCATCACCTGCCAATATATGTGGATTATTTGGAATCAGCTATTGGGATTAGGGAAACCCTAATAAGCTCATAAGAGAAAGGGTCATTCATGACATTTCATAAACTGTCCACGGTGTAGTTTGTGATCTAGCTGTAGAGAGGTGAATCCACTTAATCTGATGCATTTGCCCTAGGCACAGACACGGGATAAAAACTCTACCTCGCCAATTGATGAACTTTTGTTGATTACTTAATGACCTTTGAGTTTTTCTAGACTTTATGACCTGTATACTTTGCCCTCAAGATTAAGAGAAAAACAAGGATCTGAAATAGACCTCAAGGAAATGGGAAATCCTGTGATGAGATAATTCTATACTGAATGTCCTGCACTAAAATTGAGGAGCATGTAGCAAAAAGTTTCAGAACACAGCTCATCACTTTGCTAGTAACAAATGAGGTGACACACGATCTACAGTAGATGGCACTTTTCAGTTTAGGACTGCAGTCTTGAAATAGTTACAGTTAGTCTGAAGTTCTTAAAACAGGTATAGCTGGCTGGACCTGTGCTTTGATAGCAAACTGATCCTCCAGTGATTCCGAGAGCCGACCAGAGCCACCCCTCCTGCAGCCTGGAAACCCAGGGCAGACCCGGAGATCTTTGCCTTGGATGACTGTAGACCAGCTGTTGTAGACCAGCCATAACCTGTATTGTTGTATTGTTATTTGACTTTGATAAATGTTTAAGTATCTCCATCAGTACAGTAAGCTTAGTAAAGACAGAAATCATGCCTAGTTAGTTCATTGCGCTATTAACAACATATAATTACTTTTTTAGAATAATTTTTTAATATTTTTTAAAAGATCTTATTTATTTATTTTAGACAGAGGGGAAGGGAGGGAGAAAGAGAGGGAGAGAAACATCAATGTGTGGTTGCCTCTCACACACCCCCTACTGGAGACCTGACCTGGCCTGCAACCCAGGCATGTGTCCTGACTGGGAACTGAATCCAAGACTCTGATTCTCAGGCCAGCACTCAATCCCCTTAGCCACACCAGCCAGGGCACAATGCATAATTTCTTAAATGCACAAAGAAAAATATCTACCAATATACATATATATGTATACATACATATTTAACTATATATACATGTGTATATATAGTTAAATATATATTTCATGGAAGATAAGCTAGCCATCTCTGTTACATAAATTACTCAGCCACTTTTTACATTAAAACAAAAATAGATATATACCAATGGCCTTAAGCAGTTATTCATTCTAGGATAAGCTCAAATCAACTCAGAAAATATTATTCAGAATGAAAAATGCTTTTTCTTCTGATTCTTTACATAGCTGCTTAATATATGCATTCATTAAGTAATTCCTATTTGCTTTTCTCAAGCTCAAGCACATAAATTTAAATATCACTTACGAATACATATATTTGAGACAATGATATAAAATGATTTGAGAGTGGCCATAAAGTCTGGAAACAGATAATATTAATTTATTTTATATATGTAATATAACATCAATAAATTATTCATTATATGTTTGCCTGTTTCCAGATTTAGTAGCCACACAGTATTCTCAAATATATTATCCAAACATACACATTTAGCAAACTAATTGATCTTTTGATTTTGACTGAGGTCAAAACTGAAGGGTTTTGACTTCAGTTACCAGATTGAAGGGTTTCATTTGGTTCATTTTTAAATTTTAAGTCTAAATTAGCAAAAGAATTGTCACAGCCCCAAACTTTCAGGTGAAGCAAAAGATCGTGACTACTTTACCATACTCCCTTAAATGTTTTAGTAGGTTCTTTACTTGCTTAGGAAAAGTCCGAGTTAGAAAGTATATGTTAATGTCTAACTCCCACCCTTTCCTTTCAGAAGCTGTCTTTGCTTTTTCAGGTACTAGTCGGAGGGGCAGACAAGTAAAAGTCTGTACACAAGAGTCACGCATTTGTCTTTTATTTGAAGGAAAGAAATAGAAAAAATATATACATATATGAACCTAAAAATAAGAATTATTTGCTAGCCCACAAAATTTTGCCACTGCTCTTTTTATTTCTCCACTGAGGATAGAGTTCATTAAAAATCTATATTTAAACTTTTAGTTGGGAAATAAAAGAATGAGGATGTACACTACACTCAGATCAGAAGAAAAAGGAAGAGAAGCTTCAGGGAAATTGTCTTCCCTTTCTCACCAAGTATAGTTAGATGTGGACTTTTCAGGTAGTCACATCACAACATTTAACAAGAATAGCAGCAAATAATATGTAACACAGCACTCATAATCTGAACATATCTAAAGTCAGTGAAACAAACATGAATCAATATACCATGTAAAAAGAAGCTAACTTCCAACATTTCCTTTCCTAATAATAATGGTTTTATCATAAATGTTATTTCATATTACTGGGAAAAGGTTCAAAATAAGTTTTGCATTTTATAGGCCCAATAAATCAAATACATCCTACTAATAAAAATCACCTTTCCTCTTAAGCACTTCTAACAGGATCAAGCCTTTTCGTAGATTCCTTTCACTAGTACTATGTTAGTACTTAATAATTTAAAACTTTTACTCTGAATATTCTTGAATGCAGTTAAACAATATAATATCATACACACACACAGGGTATGGCAAAGGTAGGTTTATAGTTGTGAGTATGCAAGACATGGTTTATTCTTGTATTATTATTTATTAAATATTGTATTTTTCATTTGAGCAACTATAAACCTACTTTTGCTCTACCCTATATAGATAGACAGACAGATAGATAGATATTTATTTCATATCAATAAGTAAAGATATAACAGAATAATTTAGGTGGTAAAATATTAATATTTTTTAATATTTTTGTTTTGTATTACTCAGGAAGAAAAGTAATCACAAACTAAATGAAGGGTTTTTTTTCTCTTTTTATTACACCAAGGAAATTGAGTTCAGCGAGGCACATTATGCCTTTCTCAATTGGGAGCGTATTTACATTTGAATTGCTAAGTTATTTACCATAAATACATTTTTAACTCTAGCAAACCTCAAAATAATAAAGGCCCATTTTTAGGCTTTATACAAACATGCAAATGTTAATGTTCTACCATGGAATATACTTCAAATTACAGAATATTTTTATTTCATTCTACTACCCTTGCTATTTCAGGTCTCCCACCAGTTGTAGAATATTAGGGAGCCCCCTAGTGGCACCTGTATTCCTAGTGAATGTACAAACTGAGAATGAAGTTAGTTCTTTCTTTTCCTTACTAACAACTTGGACCACTTTGGCTACCTGAACATATTTTGCTGACTTTTTCCCCCAGTTTTTAAACCCAATTTGGCTTCCTTTCATGTTCCACATATGTTGTGTTTAGGGCATCAAAAATATAATCATAATAATGATCATTCCAGTAATTCAAATGAGCAATCGCTAAAATCACTTTGTCTTTCATTCTTTCTCATCTTGTAACCTTCTCAGTTATCTCAGAAACCACCAGGAGATTCACTGCAAAAAAGATTTTCATGGGAAATTAAATTCCCATGTTAAATTGTAAAAGCATGCATCGTCCCAAATAGATATTAGTTTTGATATTATTGTTGTACAGAGGCCTATCTTTATTACATATATTTTCATCTGGCCAAAGAAAAAAATGTACAAAGTGACACCCCACCTGCATTATCTTTGAGGCGGCCATACAACATGTTTACAACTTACTAATATGACTATTAGTTATGGTGAAGATTTGATGATGGTTACACACTGATGTTTCCTGAATAAAGTGAGTGGTTCCAAGTATTCAGTAGTTCTGATGCTTTTCCAACAGGGTCCTCCCAAAACCTCTAAAGGGTGAGGTGAAATCAGTCTAAGAAATGGGGGTGGAAGAGGGCATAAGGTGGGTAAGTGGCTTAATGGAATAAAGTGCAATAAAAATATATTAAAAACAAAAAAAGAAATGGTGGGATCATTCATCACAGTGAGAATGACTTCAACATGAATGTAAAGATGAAAACAGCATGAATTTGTGCTGAAAACTATATCTGAAACTATCAACATCACTGAAACTCTGAGAGGGGGGTGCACAGGACCCAGAGGTGTGCTCTACGGCAGGCAAGACAATGAATGGCTTTGAGGGCTACACCCAGGGGCTTGAACTGATCCTGAACACCAGTGGAAAGTTGTGAGCTAGTCAGATTTGTGTTTGAGGAAACCTGTCTGACAGCAGGGTAGAGGGTAAGTTTGAGGGGGGATAAAATCCAAGTCAGAGAGAATATTTGGTCCAGGCAGGAAATGATGCGAATTGGTGGACTGGTTGTAAAAGTGTCTTTGCAGTTGAGGTCATCTCTGGGCCACCGGTGCCCCGGGCAGCAGCGGGGTTAACCGGGGTCTGAGCAAAGGCCCTGGCACCTCTCTGCCGCCGCTCAGCATCCGTTAGTTTTGTTTTTGACCATTTACCCCTTGTCCTTGGCCACACTACCATCTCCCTCACTCTGAGAGGAAACTCACAGGAGCCTCTCATAGCTTTTGGCCCTGAAGAAAGACATGGGTTGTGTAGTCTGAATTTCACTACTGTAGCGGGTACAAAGCATGGAAAAGAACTGTGTAGGACATAGGATCATGGACTGTGCACAGCAGTTAGATGTTGAGCATGAGAAATGGGGAAAAACCCAGGATGGCTTCTAGGCCATCAGCATGATGCCTGGGAAGACAAAAGGATTAATCACTGATTTATAGATCCAATAAGAGAGAAGGAGCAAAAGAAAACTGTATTTGTTTTCTAGGCTGTATAACAAATTCCCACAAACTTAGCAGCTTAAGACAACACACACTGATTATCTCATCATGCCCTTGGATCAGAGCCTGGGATGGCTTAGCTGGGTCCTCTGCCTCGGGGTCTTCCGAGGCTGCAGTCAAGGTGTCAGGCAGCACTTGGTTCTTGTCAGGACACTCAGCTAGGAAGGGCATGCTTCCTTGTTCCTGTGGCTGTGGCCCGCATTCGCCTTGCAGCGGTGGGTTCATGGCATCTTCCTTCTTCAAAGCCAGCAAGAGACTCTAGAGCAAGCCTGCTAGCGAGACTGAGTTATATATAACGTAATGAAATCACAAGAGAGATATTTCATTTCCTTTGCCATGCTCTAATGACTAGAAGCAAGTCACAGGTTCCACCCACACTTAGGGAGGAAATTATACAAGGGCATGAACATCAGGGGCCAGGGGTCACGGGAGTCACCTAACTGTCCATCACGAGCCTTTTTTAATAGTATTTTAAAATGTCAAACTCTGTGTGTCTTTACTTATGTCAATTGAAGGAAATTCCAGTATGCCATAACTTGACCATCGTTACATTAGTTTAGGATTATTAGAATAAGAATATTTGTCTTGCCCTGGCTGTTGTGACTCAGTGGATTGAGCACTGGCCTGGGGACCGAAGAGTCACGGGTTTGATTCCCAGTCAGGGCACATGCGTGGGTTGTAGGCCAGGTTCCTAGTAGGGGGCACGCAAGAGGCAACCACACATTGATGTTTCTCTCCCTCTCTTCCTTTCTCTCTTCCCCTCTCTTTAAAAATAAATAAATAAATTTTTAAAAGAATATTTGCACTGAAAATATCTACATAGATAGAAATGGAACAAAAAAGGAACAACTTCATTCTTTATGATCTTCAGGAAAGGTTATAGTGTACATTTTTTGTAAAAATGTGTTCTTTGAGTCTCATATCCCTCTGAGAAATCTCAGTTCATAGTTTGGAAACTATGAAAGAGCAAAATCTGAGTATACTTCATACTAAATGGCATTATAATAACACTGGGTTATTGCTAGTTGCTTTCCTGTCCACATGAGGTTTAACTTGGTGTGAATATTTAATGAACAATTGAAAATGACTTAAAATCCTTTCCTCTTCTTGACTTCCCCTGAAGAAACCAAGATTTTTTTGAAACCTAGAGACAATCCTAAAATGTCACATATTGTATTGTTACTCCAAATCCTGATGACCCTTTCTTCAAAATGCGTGCTCTAGTCACCCCATTTATACAACCTCTCTACCCTCAGGCAAGCTGTTACTGCCTCCTGTCTGAATAAATCAGCATCAGCCCTCTGCCTGGTGTTCTTACTCTAATATTCCGCCCCCTCTCTGTTAGTGCTATTCAAAATTACATTTTTCTTCTGCATAAATAGTTTTTAACAAGTAGTTTCTTTTTTTTTCCAGTTATTTGTTCTGCTGCTGTGTCTTATACTACCATCTGTACACACCCAAATCTGGCTTTTTAGAAGGTCTATCAGCTAAAATACCTTCCATTCAATCCTTTCATTAGTACAAATCACTTTTCCCTGCTCCCAAATGGTCCCCTCCTGGCCCTACATAAAGCAATCTCGCCTCTGTTTCCTTATTTCTGTTCATATTGCACCCTCAGCTTGAATTGCCCATGCCCTGTCATCGTGCACACCCTAAGTCACACTGAATAGACACTGCAGCATGGAAAGCCCAGGTGAAGAATGGGGGGGGGCAGGTGTATATGTTAGAAAAGAAGGAAAAGACAAGAGGTACCCATAACAGAATTCAGAAGTTAAGGGGCATGGCAAAGCCAGGAGATTGGAAGAAAGTGGACAAAATGAGCAGTGGTGTTATCCCATCATAGAAGTCAAAACTAATGCCCAAAGTCAACCCAGGTTGGTTAGTCTGAACAAATGTAACTATCAAGGGTTGAGATAAGCAGAGACGGGCAGACAGAATGTGTCCAAGAAAACAAAATCCCAAAGAACAATAGAGGTACAAGGTCATAGATGAGGTCAAAAATGGCTCATAGATGGGCCATTTTTCATGGCTCTATAGGGATGGGCAGGCAAAGAGGGTAGGCAAATGTGCATTCACCAGGAACAGCTTGATAAGAGAGGTTCTCCCATGGCCCCGTGTAGCTCCTATCCAAGTAGCAAAGTGCTTGTAGAAGATTTTGATCAGTCATTTCTGGGTTTAAATTCCTCTTCCACCATTTGTTAGCTGTGCAACCTTGTTGGACTAGTTATTAAACTTCAAGTTCACTTATCTGTAAAATGCAATAATCATACCAATTTCATGGTAATATAAGAATTAAATATGTTTGCATATATAAAAAACACCTGATATCTAACAAGGATACATATTTATTGATTTTTATTTTATTATTTTCATGTTTCCATCTTCTAAAAGCAGAATGACTATCAAATTGCATCTGAGAGCTCATGCCCTTCTCTAAGCTCTTGCGTGATGTGTAGAGTTGGCTGCATACATCACATCACTCATCACAGAATGTTCGCTGGGTTTGCAGAGTTTCAGGTTATTTAAGCTAGTTTCCCCACTGATGATATGAACTCTTGGATAGAGGCTTTCCACTGCTGAGCCCAACATAAAACTCAGTGAGCTCTTGCAATTATAATGTGTTTCAAAGTCCCATTTCATTCATTCATTCATTCATTCATTCATTCATTCATTCATGCAACAAGTTTTTATTGCCCATTATGTGTGCTGCACTGGGGACGCAACAACAGAGAATAAAAGCTTGGCTTCCTAGAGCTAGGCATGAATCATAACACTATATTAACAGCACTGTGAATCTTAAAAATGGGAGGACCTAAGAGATTATCTAGCCCAGATCTCTAAGTTTACAAAGGCATGAGTGAGAATCAAAGAGATGACACTTGGCTTTTAATTTCTTCATTGACTATTCTTTGGGCTATTAAATCGTTGATATTTTAGAAAACAGAGAAACGTCTAGTGGGGTTTTAACTGAGTGAGAGATTAGAAGTGAAATGTTTTGACATCTGCCATGTCTCTAAGAAACGGAGCCCACTCCTTTCAGAGAAAGTTGCCGACAGCTGTGCGCGGTGCAACCTTCTGTACCAGAAAATGGACAGGAGCCCTCTATGGCTGCTGCGCTGTGCCCTTGACAGGTCTTCCCCAGTGTGGAGGGGGAAAGTCTGTCATGGATGGAAACAGAGGTAATTCAGGAAAAATGCAGAGACCTTTTCCACTGCCTTTGCTGGGAAAGGCCAAGACAGTGGCTTCCTCTGATGGTCCTTCCAGACCTCTGCTTAATACATTTGACAAGACACCGCTAAGCATTTCTATGTAGAAATGCATTTGAATCAATAATATGGGACTGACATCTCAAGACACAGAGGCTTTAATCAAAATGTTTGCTCAACATACTTCAATACTTGATCCCCAAACTTATTTCAAGATTAGAATGTCAAGGTGAAGATCAACACCTCCAGTTAGACGGGGCTAATGAGACATGATTTATTAATCCAACAACAAAACCTTAATTACACACTGAAGCACTGCTTTGTTTCATTGTTAAATACTACTTGAGTTATGAAGAACTGGAAAATAATTAAGGGCTAAAATAGAAAGTAATATATAATTATTTCCAAGCCCCCACAGAAACTGTTTGTCACGTTTTCCTCCTAAATAACTCAGTATTGGCACTTGCAATAAAAGCTTGATACAAACATTCTTGAAATAGTTAGACATGAATATCGGGGAAATGGGAGATTATGATTCAACAGAAATCTGCTAAGAAGACCATTGTATTGCCTAGTTTTAGCTGCAGCAATGTTATTCATGCCCAAAATAAGTGCATTATTTACTTGTTCTCTTAGTAGGTTCTCCCTATTAAGATGCACTTGTTTTTAACACCAAGGATTTAATAATGCAAGTCCACATATTTTGGAACTGCTTCATTTTATTCTTTTGGCACTTTTTTCCATAAATCCATCATATTCAAAAAAGAAGTGGGGGGATGACTGGCACATAGGGGGTAGTAGACAGGTACTCAAATTTTCTAAAATTAGAAGGTAGAATATGGCATGTCCATGGTAACGTGCCAGATCAACAAGTTTTTCCATGACATTTGAGACTCTAAATTTTGTTTTCATTAGCAGATTCAAGATAGAGCCATAAAGGAAGAAAAGAAGGGAGAGGAGGAGGGAAGGAGAGAACTTTTGACACATTCATTTACCACTTCATAATAAGCCCCTTTGCTAAGATACAGGTGGGAAAAATATTGTTGCTGTTTCACATGTAATTAGTTGCAAAGTATGATAATCAACCAGATCATCATGTTGGGTCAGTCACAACGAAATAATGAGCAAATTGCCTTACGCAGATGGAAAATGTGTAAGATGCATAGACCTCTTGCATAAACAACCTCCACTAAGATTTACTGATTAATTTTGTCCTACTTCTTCTATTTAAAATCAGAATCTGCGTTCTTTTCACCTTCTTTTTTTAAAAAAGAAAAATCATTCAGTCCTAAGCCTCACATTTCCGATTCTGGAAGCTTTCCCAAGTCTACCCCTTTAGCGGAGGGTGAATTCCACCTGCACTGGTTGCCCAAACAGGGTCAGAAACTATCTCCTTGTCACTGCAGTTTCAGAAATGTGGCAAGAGTACCCCCCATATAAAGTTTTGAGGATCCAATTTAGCAATTAGTCTAGTTGTTGTAATATTGGATAAAATTATTAAGAAAAGGATTATTTTTCTTTCCACACACACTAAACCTGAAACATTGTGTTCTGGAGAGAATATTCTGAAGAATATGAAGTTAGCTAAGGTCATGAAGTTGGCCAGTGGCTTCCCTCTGTGTAGTGACCACAAAAAAATACCTCTTGTCCTCTGTATAATGAAGATGTGTTCTTATTCATAATAATAGAAAATAATAGGGGAAGCAATTGTAATATTTGGAAATGACATGGAAGACACATATACCACTGGCACTTCTTAAAGTATGTTTGATCGGTTTAAGTTGACTTCTCTGAGTTCCACATTTCAAAGTGGGAGTGCTAAGAATATCTAAAAAGTTTGCTTTGAGAATTTTATGATATGTGTAAGAGAAGTACTCTGTAACATATAAAGGACGAAATATCCTGCAGAGAAGATCAAGACAAGAAAGAATGGGGAAATCGATGAAAATTCATCACTGCTATTCTGGAAAAGACTTTGAAGCACGTAATCCCATTCACACAGATAGAGGTCAACAAGATAAGCACTAACCAGCTTGGAGAGAGGGGGGTCACCTGGATAGAAAGGAAAAGTGTAGTTTACTCTTATAAATCCACATATTTCTAGATACCATTGTCAGAAAACCTGTTGAATGGCTAATTTAACTGTCAGATAATAAGAATATTTTAAACATAGCTGCTTTTGGCTTCCCAACATTCCTTCCCCTCTCTATGTTGTAGAGTGAAAATGTCACTACTCTGCAAATCAGATCTGTAGTCTAGTTTCAGTTCACTAGGTGTGCTTACTTTGCACTGTTTATTCATTCATTTATTCATTCATTGGACCAGTGTTTATTGACTCCTTAAGCATCAGGTCCTGTGCTGAGCCCAGGAGATACAACAATATATCTCACACATGCTTTACAACTAGCAGGGTTCACTCACCTCCTTCAGCTGGAACTCTACCATTTGTGAGAAGTGGGAAATGGGCATGACACGGTCTTCAGTATCTTCCACTTCCAGGGTTCTGAATCTTTCTCTCTGAATACTTTCATTCTTTATTTTCCGCCAGTGACTTCAAGAATCGACATGCTAGTCTTTCCCTCTCATTAAATTATATTTATAGCATGTACATATACACACATAAACTTGTCTACATATATATACACATATACATGTATATAATCTATAATATTTTTTCTAAATAGAATTCCTCCACTTACTTACGCATCACATATCGGGTCATTAAGAGAAGCCACTATGCTATTTGTGTGGAGGTATATATAAATATAACAAACACTGCCTATTTTCTAAGTACCTAAATGCAATAGTATGGACAAAAATATTCACAAATATTGCATATCAGAATCCTTTAGAAATAAAAATCCTTTCAGTTGATGAGATCAGAGAAGCTTTCTTATAGGCAGTGGAGCTAATATGAGGCTGGAAGAAGTAATAGGACTTTGAGAAGCAAAATGAAAAGACAGGTCAAAAAAAAAGAGTATGGACAGAGGAAAAAAGTAAAAACAGGGTTTCTGAAAAAGTACATTACATGTGTGAGACATGAGATGAGGCTATTAAGGGAGACTGAGGCCAAATGTCAATCCCAAGGTCAAATTCAGGTGCTGGGACATTGTGCTGTTGGCTAGCACTGTCTAATAAAGTATAATGCAAACTCCTACATGATTTTAAGACTTAAGTGTGCTCATTAAAAATAGTAAACAGAAACAGGAGAAATTAATCTTAGTCACATATTTCCTTTTTCTCAGCATGTAGGTAAAATATACTTTTGACAAATAATCAATATAAAATATCATTAATGAAATATTTTACATTATTTGTCCTATTATGTCTTTGAAATGGATGGGCATTTCACACTTTCAGCACATCCCAATTTGTGCTAATGGGGAGTGATCAGTGACCACCATATCGGACAGCACAGCTCTGGGCCAGGGAGAGACACTGCTGGGTTTTGAGGTAGAGCGTGCTTCCATAAAAGCAATTCTCAGGCAGCTAGATAAGGTTATGGAATGTAGAAGTGTTATCAGACTGTGAGAACATTATGGCTACAAGACAAGGAGATGGTCCTGATGAAACAATCTGGGTTTGAAATGATGGGGGTAGATAATGGTTCCTGACTTGTGTATTAAGAAGTTTGAGAGAAATGTCAAGTCTGCATAATCCAATTGAAGGAGAAAGTAACAAGTATAAGCCAATTCATAGAGTCAAAGGACAAGTGGAATTATTTTATGCCTTACCTAATTAGCTTTTCTCACTAGAGAAGAGCCTCAATTCCACAAACATCCACCAATAGATAGATAGATAATAGATAATAATCTATATCATGTGTGTGTGTATAAACAGTTATTCTTAATGTCAGTAACTTAACAGTGTTGTGGGAAAAGCAGGCATTTATACAACAGAGAAAAAGCTGTTTTTGAAACAAAAGAGGGAATATACAACTCTTCCTGGAAGAATCTAGAAAAGACTCTTGGGGGAAGTGACCTTTGAGCTGAATATGGAAGGATAAGTACAGTCGCTACAAGTCAAAACAAAAAAGGGCATCACAAGCGAAAAGGAGAGCATGAGGGAAATTAGGAAAGTATTTGGCATGTTTTAGAAATTGAATATTTGTCAGATTTAGAATCTGTGTGGACATATCAAGACAAATCAGCTAGAAAAGTGATTGAGGAGAAATTGAGGGTGGGGGTGGTCACTACTTAACTAAATGCACAGTGTTCCACTTGGCTGCAGGGACGTGGAGCCTTAGCAGGAAGAGAAGCTACTTCCAGAGCCTGCAGGTGAGCAGTGGGGAGCATGGCTTTTGCTTGAGGAAAAGACACAGAGAAATCCATTTCTATAAAGAGTAATATGAAGACAGTAGCTTGCACATTATAACTCAGAGTACTCACTAAGTGTCAGATATAATGATCTGCCTTTTCACTGAAAGGTATTCGACATTTCACTAAATTGACCTTTTCTTGCCAATAGTGAACGCAATTGCATTATCGTCTCTGTTCAAAGTTTGAGCATAAGAGCTGGCTAGCTTTGTCAGGAGTACAATGTATTTCTTGAAGGTGAGCTTTTGCTGTTTGACACTCAGTATTCTGTGAGAAGAAAGCTTCAGGGGGGAAATCATTACTGCTGCTTTTTTTCCCCCTTAAAGTCATAGATGATGGAGAAATATGCCTGTATTCGTTTCCTAATGCTGCTTAACAAATGACTACATGCATAGTGACTTAAAAAGAACATCCTTTTATTAGCTCACAGATCTATAGGTCAGGAGTCCAGGTGGGCTCAAGTGGATTCTTAGCAGAGAGTCTCTGAAGGCTGAAATCAACCAGTCACCTTGACTGGGCTCTTATCTGGGGACTCTGGGGAAGAAGCTGCTTCCAAATTCATTTTTGTGGTTGACAGAGTCTAGCTCCTCGTGGTTGTAGGAATGAAGGTGCAGGCTCTTTCTGGCTGCTGGCCAGAGCTTGTTCTCAGGTCCTAGAAGTTGCTCTTCCCACACTGAGAAACTTGAACAAACTCCCACAAGGCTTCGTGTAGCCTATAGCCATTATCCCTAGGATGAACCCAGCCCTCCTTAAAATGTCTGCCTGAGACAGCTCAATGCTACCCAAGGAACTTACTGTTCATTCCAGCTCCAACCTGACAAAGTTCCATAAACTCCCTCTTAAAGCTGTTACTTCAGAAAACTTACCATTATAACCTTCTACCACCTGGAACTGTTTCCCTGGGGACCTAGCAATGCAATGCCCGGAGAAGAGGCTCTCCCTCTCCTGTCTACCACTTCCTGATTTAGTTGGGGGCCTTGCTCCAATTTGCAAAACTACCTCCAGTCCTCACATGTTAGAAATTTGTTTTTCCTCCAGATAAGTGCCAGTTAACAAGCCCAGATAGCTTATTCCCAGGGTCCAACCCCCTTTCCACTCTTTATAATTTCCTGACTCTGCTAGAGGCTCCACCCCTTCCTTCTCCCTACTCCTTTATTCTCCCTTTGAAGCACCTGGTTACCTCTACCAATCACAATTCAACTCAGTTCCCTCCTGAAGTCTGTCCTCCACTGCAGTAGAACTACTGAATAAAATCTGTCTTGACCCCCTTTCGCTGTTGTCTGGCTTTGTTGCTCTCCAAGAGCACTCAGTAAGCAGGGCTTCCTAGCCACATCTCAGCACATCTCCCAGTGAAACTGTTTGCCTTCTGAGTGCTAACTCCACTTTGCCAGCTTCTGTTTTCTTTAAGTTTTAGAAGTCATCACTGGCCTAAAAGGCCTTTGCTGAACACTTATAACACATTTTTTATAAAAAAGACTAATATTCAAAAAAGAAGACTTTAGTAATCTGTTCTTTTACATTGTTCCAACTCACTACTAGTCTCATCAGCTAACAAACCCTTCAGGAAGTGGACCATCCTCAAAAGAGAAAATAACTGAAAGAAACCAAGAAGTACTACCAATTTTTTCCTTTGGGAAGGAGAAGAAAATGAGAAAAATAGTTCTGTATTTGGTTTGACATGTCACAGCTTTTGTTTGCTGAATAAGAGGTAATTCTACTCCTGGCAAAAAGGAAGTAGAAGAGCTGAGAGGCGGGGAGGAACAGGGAGACAGAAGGTAGACCAGCGAGTGCCTAGGGCTGGGGAGGGAGAGATGGGGACCTGCGGGTGACTGCTGACAGGGACAGGGTTTCTTCTGAGATTGATGAAAATATTCTAAAATGTGTTGTGAGACTGCACAATTCTGTGAGCACACTAAAATCCGTTGAATTTTACACATTTAAATGGGAAAATTTAAATGAGAGAATGGTAGAATGACATGTGAATTATATCTTCATAAAGCTGATACCAATAAAAAAGGAATAGTAAGCAACAATGTTGATAAATATGGATAAATCTAAATAAACAACGAATGTGCAAGCCAGTAATAACATAATGTCTAATTTAGGAGGGGTTGGGGAAAAAGACTAAAATGAAATCCTGACGAAAAATATACATATTAGTTGGGAGGAGGTGATAGGAGTTAATGTTCTAAGTTCATAATTGGCATAAAGATTTTTATTCTCAGGAATTATTAACTGTTTTTCTTCTTCTTTTTCTACCCTTAATGAATCTATTGCAATCCTTCTCATCCTGCCAGAATATTTCTCTAAGAAAAACATGATCTAACCAGAGAAAGAGGAAAAAATACTAATACTTTTTAATTCCAAATTACTTTATACCTCCTTCATTTCTTCGAAGTCCTACATTGTGGCAAAAAATTACTTCAGCGCTTTTTCAAAACCTACAGCACACAGGATTAGCTTTGCCCTTATAATGAGCATCTAGTCCTGGCACCAAAATGAATGCCAAATCTTCATAGAAAGAGGATGAATTTTCCCACAAACACAAAAGGTCAAGACAGCTAAATTCCATTTCGAACTCTGCAGGCCATTAGCTAGGTTGACCCAGGCACCATACTCGGACCAAGGGCTGTCTTCGTCGTCTGTAGAATGGAGAATAACATAGGTGTTGTGTCCCCATACCTTTGTGGTGAAAATCAAGCAAAATGGTGTTAAACTAAAGCTTGAAAAACTGTAAAGTTCCATACAAATAGATAGTAGTATTGTGAAAATTGTTTTTTGATGTATAATAAGAAATCTTCCTCTAAAGCGTTCAGGAGGTCGTACCTACATGTGTTTGCTTAAATTTTATATTAAACGACTTGAGTTATCTGAGTCTAACTTGATCGTGTGAATGTAGTACACTTATATTTTTGTATAAGCAGTCTGCTGTTGGCTTAATTACTCATTTAAAATATTTAATGTTAAAGTTAACATTGTCTTCAGTAATTATAAAAATATATAGTTTAATGTTATAGAGATTAAAAGGGATGAAAAAGTCACTACAGAGAGAGGATAATGAGAATCACAATCAAATAAAAATTAATTGTCAAAGTATAAGCATGCTTTTAATCTTTTTTGGAATTAAAAGAAATTTTTACATATACTATTCTTTGTTCCTCACCAAAAACAAAAACAAAATTTGTGAGATGGGGAATAAGATTAAAAAGTAGATCTTTTCTGTTTGGTAGTGAATACTACACTTGATTTTAAATAAATGCTTTCAACATTAAACATTTGACATTACTTTTTTTACTGGGTGTAAAAAGTAGAACTAATATTACTATACAATTGATTTCAACTATATAAGTCAGAGAAAAAAACTCATCCAGTTAACTTGACTTCGTTTACTGCATGAGCCTAACTTACTGGAATGATTTGTTTGAACCATGTATTTAACTTAATTGCCAGTACAATTGTTACCTCTCTGATTCACACTTTTCTGTATAAACACAAGATTAGAGAGTGAAAGATTCTGCCTCTGAGCTCACCAGAAGGACAAATGCACTAAATTCCCAGCAACTACTTAGTGAAACATAAGGAAACTTTAGGAGGGGGAAAACGCACCCTTGTTCTGTAAACATTACTTACATGTACAGATACTGAGATTGAGAGTAATTGGGATTCCATGTCAAAATAGAATTCGATTCCCATCTCTTTCCTTAAGACATCATTCCACGAAATGAGACCCCTGAACAGAAGAAGAATTAACTGGCTCCTTTTAAGTTCGGTCATTACAAATACAAAATGAGTATCCTTCTGCAGACAGAGAGCCAGAGGACTGCCCAGGCTAACGCAGTAATGGTAGCTGTGATAAATTATGTATGCATGATATCAAAAGCAGAATGGAGGGATGAAATGGAGAACCCATTTGAAAATTTGGAATTTGCTCAAAGCGGCTTCTGCAGTAATTCCCAGGAGATAAGCACTCAGTAAAGAGCAGTAATAAACTCCACAGTTTTGTATAATTTATCAACTTTCTTCCTTTTCATTTCTAACATTGACCCTTCATGGTTAACTGAAGAAACAAAGAGCGAAATATCTTCCTTCGCTATTAGATAGAGCAATTATGAGCATCCTGATACATTTTCTGCTTAATCTACTACCAAATGGTGCCTATTTCCCTCTTAATCTCCACCCTGTCTCCACATTCACGTGGACACTGCTACCCATGCCCTTGTTCTCGTGCCCCTCTCCATTTGTTTCTCTCTCATTACAGCTCTCTTATGTGATCATTATCATAGAAAAAAAGAGTCTTCTTTATGACAACTTTCCTCAGCTGCCCTCGGTTAGCTTTTCTCACCTCTGGGTGCCCTGGCAGCAGGGCACATTGAGAACTGAGCAGGAGACGCTCGCCCAAGTGTTGGTGTCTTTTCAAAGAAGTGTCGTGTCTTAGAATAAGAGGACTGTTTTATTCACAGCAATAGGTAGCTTAATGCAGTGTGGCCATCTTGAAAGAGGTCAAGACCGTTTAAAACTGGGGGAAAGCAAGAAATTAAACATTGAGATTTACCTCAAGTGCTAATTTACTCCCACTGTAATTGTCTTCAGCACCTTATAAATTAATCTCTAAGAACACTCGTTTAGTGCTATTCTGGTGGGATACCTTAGAATACGAGAATTTTAGACCCAGGAAGGATTGCTGAACTCATTCCTTTATTTCCTTTTGTTGTTTTTTTCCATTACCATTTAGTCCCCTTTACCCACCCTCCCTGCAAAGCCCATTATTTCTTGAGTGAAAAAAAAACCCAAAGATCAAGGAGGTTAAAGTGATTCACTCCAGATCACATAGCAGGTAACTTAGTTTGAGCTTCCCGTTACGTTTCACCTTGAAGGGAGGAGGGGAAGGGGAGGTGGTTGTCCATCCTGTGATAGGAGCAAGTGGCCACAGTCCTTGGGTCTCTGCATTTTCTCACCTGTATGATAGGGGTGATGATACTGCCCTCTTCGCCTCAAACAATTTCCCATTATTACTGTATTGTCATGAAACCTGCTCCTGAGGGTGTGTGTGTGTGTGTGTGTGTGTGTGCACGTGTGTGTTGGACATTATCCCTGTGTGCCACATGCTGTGCTATGGGTATATGTGGTACTTTGGGGTATAAGGCTTTGTGGGTGGCTCCCATGTTCCTGGGGTGTTGGGTACCCCAGGGAAGAGATGGGCCTCAGGGAAGACCATGAAACTCAGAAAAATAAAGGGGTGGAATTCCCAGCTCAGTAAGAAGATGTGAAAGGTTGTGTTCTGAGTGGTAGGCTTCAGGCAGTGTCTCTAAAGCCAAAGGTTTCATGAAAGAAGGAGGTACCACTGGACGAGCCATGGCCTCCATATAAGTCATGTAATTTCTGAAGGCTGGAAGATCTGGATGCAGGACGCCCGCGTAATTGCGGGGCCCAGTACAAAATGACATGGGGTCTCTTATTCAGAAATTATTAGGAATTTCAAGACAGTGACAAGAAAGCATTAAACCAAGCATGGCCCTTCTGATCACAGAGCCCCATGCTAATGCACAGGCCACAAGACCTGTCTGGCCACAAGTACTTACTGTGACAAAGTTTGTCCTAAACACACCCATGAAGTCTTTACTTAGCAGGGGATCTGGAAGAGTCCCATTAAAAGGAAGAATAGAGAGTGGTTTACATTTAGAGAGTGGTTTGACTATAGTCACTTGGGTAAGAGATTAGGGCCCTTTATGGAGGATGTGGCTCTTCGGGCCGGGAGATGAGACTCTGAAATCCAGCAGACCCTGCATTTGTGGGGATTCTTCCCTCACAGCCATCTAAGAGAATCTGGGGTCTGTGTGGAAAGGAAGATGCAATTTCCTTATACTTTTATCAAGAGCCGGACTTGAATACTGGACAATAACCAGAGGCAGGACTTGTGTCTCTTGTTTTCCACATATTTTCTGGCACCTGCGGTGCCTGGCACACAGTTGGTATTCAGTAAACATTTATTGATAATGAAACATATGTGGTTATCTGAATGTAAGAACTTAGTGGAACTCTTCAGGCCCTGAAAGGAAGACCTGAAATTCAGAGTATAGAAGTATCTCTCGTAATAGAAAGAGCAAAGCTTTGAAGCACATTAATAATGCAATTTAAGAAAATATTAAATTAAAGCCTGCCCAAGAATGGAGACTTTTAGTATTATTTTGCATATAAACTAATATAAATTATTTTACAGATTTGCTAATACTTAATAAGATTTTCTAAGATATTTGGTTGTACTTTCTTTTGCTATCATTGTGGCCTAAGAATAAAAGCTGCATTCTATCTTTTTACGTTCTATTATTTAAAGAACACACTCAGTGGCAGAGTGCAAGGAGAAACCAGAAAGAGGCACAGAAAGCTGAGGAGAAAGACCTAGGAAATGAAAATAAGAAGGTGGAAGGAAGGAAGGAAGGAAGGAAGGAAGGAAGGAAGGAAGGAAGGAAGGAAGGAAGGGGCTGTGTTAACACATAGGAAGAACCTGTAAGCCAGCCTTAGGTGATCAAGAAAGACTTTCCTAAGGCACCTGAAACCTAAATGACAGGAATTAAGCCAAGGCCTGGGAGGAGGGGAGAAAGAAGCAGTAGTAGATGCTGCTAACATTTATTAAGTATTACTATGTGGCGAGCAGTGTTCTAATTATTTTACATGCTCATTTAGTCCTCACAGCAGTGCTATGGGGCAGGCTATTAGTATCCTATTGGGATACACTTTATTGGTGTCCCAGACCTGATAAATGAGGCACAGAGTTAGTTTTTTCAGGCTATAAAAACCTTATGCTTCCGGCCCTGAAGCAAATCTGACTGTGGCCTATTCAAAAGAACAGCAAGTTGTTTTGTGTGAAGTTTGTATATGTAGCCATGGGGGGTTGTATGGAGTTGCTTTGGAATGGAGTAAAGGATCTTTTTAAAATATATAAATGATAATAGAGGCCTATTAAAGCATATTAAACCTCAAGGCGACAAGATCAAATTTTTGTTTGGAAAGACCCCTCTGGCACCAGTATGGAGAATAAATTGAGGCTGCTAATAGTGGGGAGACGGTAACTGTCTAAGAGAAAGAGCATGGCCTGAACCAAGGCAGTCACAAATGACAGTGCAGAGGGGCTGCTGCATTCTAACACGTTGTGGAGGGAGAATTTTACTGGCCGATCGGATGTCAGAGGAGGGATAGAGCCAAGGACACAGGACTCCAAGGTTTCCAAGCTGGGTGACTGCAGGGGACAGAGGAGGAGCCATTCACTGAGATGGTGAAGGGGAAGAGCTGGGGGGAGGGGACGGGGGAGAGGAGGGATGGGGGGACAAAGAGAGGTCATTAACAAATGTAACCAAGATCTCCTGGAGAAAAGTCTAAGAATGTGAATCAAGCGGCCGTCCAAACCACTGCTACTCTGTTCACCTACGGTAAAAGCTATCAAAAAGAAATTCAGTTCCTGAATTGTGAACAAGTAAGGTTCTTATGAATCTGGTCCGTTTTAATTATAAATGGTATAGTGAGTGTGAAAATTATATTGTAAATTATAAAAATGCTACCTTTCATTATTGTATTATCATTACTTACTAATATTTTTCAGCTTCCATCAAGTTCAAGCCACCCAAATAGCCCCATTTACTTGTCCGTCTGTGAAACTTTTTTCTTCTTTCACTGTTTTGTTTTTACCTTCCCATCCCCTACTTCCAAGTTCAATGGCAGGTAATTTGGGTGGAGTTAAGTGGTTTTGTCCACTCTCATCAATCAATAAACAAGCGTTTATTACAAGTCTCCCAGGTAGAGCATCCCAAGCTCTGTGAGTGGCACAACAATCAAGAGACCACGTTCTCTGGGGTCAGATGATAGGGAATTTAAATCCTCCTTCCACGTTTTCCTTTCACATGGCCTTGGGTGAACAATCTGCTCATCTCTCTGCTCTTCAGTTCTATCAGAAGATATAAAATGGATAATATTTCACAGGTCTGTTGCATTACAGATAATTAATGTGAGTAACAGAGGGCCTAGTCCTCAATAAATGTAATTCCTGTCCACTTCATAAGGCTGTTGCCCAGGATAAATGACCTAATACTCAAAAGATGGTTACAGAATAATTCTGCTATACAAGTTCAGTCATTTTTAATGAACTTTGCTACTGTTGTTTCTGTTCCTGTTTTTATGGGCACCAGGGGCTTGTGGCAGCCACATCCAGCAGCCTTTGAGCAGCACTTGGATGTGTCTTTGTTATTATTATTTTTGAATTTCCTTATTTCTTTGTTTCGGCTTGGGACTCATTTTCTTCTTTGCTTAGTGCTGCTTTGGAGAAACAGCCAGATGTCTTTACAATTTGTTGCTTCTGGCCATGTACTCTGTTATTTAGATGCTCTGCTTTGTTCAGCTAAAATGCCGTGTTTATTAAGGCTTTAGTAATCTGGAAAAACTGTAATTGTGCTGTTCTTGGCACGTAATATGAAAAACACTGAGAGAGTAAAAACTGGAGATGGACGAGGCTTAAAAGTCACTGTAGGTCTTCTACCTTTTTTAGTAAAAAGAAATAATATATATTTTTTAAAACTTTCATTTTGATATAAATTTCCTATTACCAGCACAATTGCTCAGGTGACGTCCATTATAGCTGGAATAGCGAAAGGGGAGGGACTTTGATGTTGGAGGGACAGCTAACCTTCCCCCAGGTTAGCAGTGCGGTCTGTGCAGGTTGGATGGCGTGGCTTCTCTTCACCGCACACACCTAGACCAGAGCGGCAGCTCCCTGCTTTCGAGACTCCATCCTGGCAGAGGCTCAAGTGCTTCATGATGGTGTAGAGAGCCTAAAGGGCATCTTAAATTTCGAGTTAACCGAGTCTCTTTGGTTTCCCCTTAGCAAAGTTTTTTCAGGGGCTGCTGTAGGGGCTTAGCACATAGTCTGTATCCGATTACAAAACAGAATCAGATCTCACTTCCTATGTCCTAAACAACCTTGTTTTCTCAAAAATTCCAAGAGATTTCAGCCCAATAAGATAAGCGTTAACATTTTGGTTTGGGTAATTGAGCTATATTGCTTTAAACAGAAAATATAGTGTTAGCATTTTAATGTTTAACAGGAGTTTCTATTAAAAGTTATTTATATTAAAAATGAACTTATATTTTTCAAAATCCAATTATACTATTAATGAAAACTGCATTTACTGTATTCTTTTCTTCCTTATTATGCAGTTCAAGAATGAATTTAGCAACCTCCCAAAAGTAATTTATTATGGTTTGTTTTTGTAAAGTGCCCAAATGTTCATAAAGCTTTTCCCCACCGTCTTACTCAAGGCTTATGTTGTAACAACCCTGTGAGATAAACAGTGTTGTCTTCACTTTACAGATGATAGCCCAAAATTCAGGAAGTTTTTATTTCAAAACTAAACCAAAGTGAGACTGAGGGTCTTTGACTCCCAATCCAGTGGCCTTTGCACCACGGATGGCTCACTCACATTAGTTGAGATCTCGAATGAAAATTGTAGTTCTGCTCAGTGTCAGAGTGGACAGGAGGGTGCTTTGGGGGCTGTAATGGGCCTGCCACAAATAGAGGAGGCAGCGCTAAGTCTCCCAAAGAGAGAAACCCACAGTGGGTGTACTGCAGGTATCTCAGACATAAAGAAGCTGGAGAGGAAGCAGCAGCCTATCCCACAGAGTACAACCTCCATGGTAATAACTGGGCGTTTCACAGAGGAAGAATCTATAGGTTGAATATTAGTGCCTTTGAGAATGAAAGGTCCCCAATGGCAGTACAAAAAATAATGACCTCATATTCAGACAGGTTTAATAATGAACTGTTTTTCAGATGACAAGTGTGTTGCAGTAGAGGTCTTGATATCATTGTTGTAATATTCTCCTAAATCTTGGGCTACTTCCTCAGCAACCTTCACATCCTCAGTCAATTTTAAAATTATTTTCCCTGCCTGCCAACCTTGAGCAGAGTTCAGCTGTTAGTTCACTAAATAGCTTAACTCACCTCCTGCAGTGCTTCCCAAGTGCTATCCCTAAGCCCAGGTGTTCCTAGCTATTACAATTTGGTCTGTAATTATCTATGCAATGGGCTTGACCCATTACTACCCACCAATGGGATTGTGCATCAAGATTTTTTTCCCCAAAATTCTATATCCACCAGGCTCACCCTCCCCAGGAAGATATTAATAAAATCTGGGAGTCTTGAAGGAGGAGATGTAGGAAAGATTGAAGGCCACTCAGGAAGCTGACAAAAGCACAGAGATGAGAGTGAAGGGGTATGGGAGCAGTAAAGAGGATGACCTCTTTACTGAGTCCATCAGTAGGCTTGCAATTGCTGAGAGATGTCGGAACAAACACAGAAGAAAGTAGCAGCTGACAATAAACCGACACTTCTGAACAGTGGAAGGCCTAACTGTGGTTCTGACTGCAAGAACAAGAATTCAGTGGAGGAGGGAGAGAACTGTGGGCTGGGGCATCAGCTAGAGAGGACTTCTGGAGGAACTGGGACACAGCCCAGACCTTACAGGATGCAGTGTAGCCAAAGGCAGGTAGACCAATGAGCTGGTTGAATTGGAATTAGCCTTGTGCAGCATAGTTCTGAGGAGCAGAGTGTGAGCACCACATTTAGGGAGCAGAGGTCAGGTGACTTTCCAGCCTCCCTCTTAGTTGCTCCTCTGTGCATGGCCGGTGAGCCTCATTAAGGCCACGGGGCAAGCACATTTCACCTTAACTTTCCCATCTCTTCCACTTGTATCTGACCCTCTTCAACCACATAACAGCTTTTGTTTTCTCACACTTTGTGAATACACATTAAATTCATTCACACTAACATATAAATGACACACAATCCCTTATGTTATTCTGGCATATTAATAAGCCTTTGTACAGTGAGGTGGCTTGTGGAAACCTCATTTCATTCTCATTTATGGAGTGGGGAGATCTGAGATTACCCCCCACTTTATAGATGGGAAAAGAAAGGCCCAGAAAAATCTCAGTGGCCACCTCAAAATCACAGGGCTACTAAGTGGAGAATTTGCTTGGAGAACTCGGGCACAGTTTTCTCTCTGCCACCCTGTTCTGCATCGCACTGCGGTATTTTTATTTCAATGGGATCAGAGCCCTGTGCTTAGGGCATATGACTTTCGGCATCAACCTGGAAATAGGAGAAAGATTCTTTCAGCAAAGTCCCCAATCCCCCTACATAAGAAAGCACCCTTTCGCCTTCATATTACCTGCTAATTGTGTGATCACCTGCTCAGATCAGATAGAGAAAATTATCTGAGCTTCACTTTACCCATCCATAAAATGGAAACAATATATCTGCTCCATAGGATTTTTCTGAGAATTTCCTGAAATACCACCTGTACAATATTTTTGCCACATAGCAGCCCTCAGTAAACCCCATTTCTCATTTCTCTTCTCTTCCCCATTACACCCACATGCAAGGCAAGCCATGCCAAGTCAGAATCACACTCACTCAGACCCTGCAAGTACCCTTATTGCCCCTCTTTGCTCTTGTCTTTAATCCTCTCTCTCCCTTCTCGGTCCTCGTGTGCAGCCACACCAGGCCCCGTTCACTTCTCAAACTAGCCAAGCATCTTCCTCCCCAGCACTTATGCAAACACTGGTTCCTGTCCCTGAAACCTCCTTTGCCCACCTCCGTCCCGCAGCTCTTCACGCTCCAGGTGTCAGTCAGCCCGCACCACTTCAGGAAGGACTGAAGTGGGTTCCTCCTTTCTCACTGCCTCCTGTCACTTTCACTGTTATTACAGTTTGTAAATTCTTGTAAATTCTATGCTTATTGGTTTAATTCTGTTTTCTCCACTAGACTACAGATTGCCGTGTTACATTGTACCCAGTACAGGATCTAGTACATGGGCATGTTCCATAAATATTTTTTGGCTGTGTGTTGGATGAATTCCACCTTTATCTCTCCCCTTTGGGGTGCCTTCCTATAACCCCCTCACCAAGCCATGCAGTACATTTCACACACACACACACACACACACAACATGGAGTCTGTGTCCCTATTCCCTTCATTTTGTTTCCTCAACATTTATTCATACATTATCATGAATTAGGTTGCATCCTCCAGTTGTTTCATGCTTCCCTAATCCCATTATTAGTTTTTCAAGGGCTAAAAGTCCTTCAATATCTTTTTTTGAATCCCCCATGAACCTGGTACAATAGCCAGAAATGCTATTGATGCCTAGAAATTTCTTGATGAATGAACAAATTAATCCGTCAATTCTAGTACACCCCTTTGTACAGAGACAACCTTCACATAGCAAATATAGAGATACCACTGCAGCAAAGCAATTGCTAACCATGACCCATTGCTGAAGTTCCTCTTCTTGGGTTACTGTTTGAGTTTCAATAAAAATAAAATCTTATCTTGAAAGGGGGGTTAGATTTACTTTTTTAATAAGAAAGCCTGAATGAGAAGCTTACATTTTCCCTCCAAATTTAATAATAGCACTTACACTTTTCAGCTGGCCTTATTTCAGGTAAGACTATGAAGCTTCCAGGTAAGCTTCCATCATGATATAAGAGCTAGAGCCCTTTCACCAAACCCACCCGAAGGAGGCGTCAGGGGCATCTATCTAGTCTGAGCATGTTTTCAGAATCAGCCAGTCCAATTCAGCACTGGACAGAGAATGTGAAGAGAAACCTCAGGTTACTTAGAGACACGGTCCTGATAGTTGTCCTGATAACCTCAATGAGTAAAGTAACAGCTTTTGATCTTGCCCTCTTCCTTCACTTACAACAAATAAAAAAAACATATAAGTAAAATGTTACACACAAAATGATAAGTTACTGAACAGGGATATTTCACTTTCTACATTTGTCCTGTTATTCCAATGCAGAAACTTTAGTTTACTGGTTACCTTGCTGGTAAACCTGCTTAGTTGCTTCTTTTATCAGTTTGTTTGAATGATTAACAACAAAAAATTTTAGATATATATATGCACACATATATATTTAGTATATGTTATAATGTATGTATTTTACTTACTTTGACAATTGCCTAGCCACGGGGGTGTCCAACCCATGGCCCACAGGGTGCATACGTCCCAGGATGGCTATGAATGTGGCCCAACGCAAAGTTATAAATTTACTTAAAACCTTTTTTGTGTTCATCACTGTTCATTAGTGTTTTTGTATTTAATGTGTGGCCCAAGATAACTCTTCTTCCAGTGTGGCCCAGAGACACCAAAAATGGTTTCGGTACCCTTGGTAGCAGGTTCTTTCTAGTTTGTGTCTTTGCCCTGGTTTAGTATTTGATCTTATAACACAGATCAGCAGGAGGAAACTTTGTTTTACTAAATACCCATTACCCCATGAACATTGTCAAGATTGGTATGAGGTCTGTTCTTCTAGTGACATCACTTAATCACCTATATACCCACCCCCACTGAACTTTGTAACAATTGAAAGAGCCTTTAAGAGATGACTGATGCTGAGTCCTCTTCTATCCTGTCTCTCAGGCTGCAGAAGTCCTGAAGGTTGATGGAGGGCCATGCTATTCAAACAGCAGGCGTGGCTGAGACAGAAGCTCCTGGTGCTGGGAAGCCTTGCTGTTGGGAGTCTCCTGTATCTAGTCGCCAGAGTTGGGAGCTTGGATAGGTAGGTAATTAAACACATACTTGTGCTCATGTATTTCTCTTTAAAATATATATTTTATTGATTATGCTATTATAGTTGTCCCATTTTCCCCCTTCACTCTCCTCACCCTGCACATCCCCTCCCCAACCATTCCCCCCTTTAGTTTATGTCCATGTGTCACAAGTTCTTTAGATTCTATATTTCCCATACTATTCTTGCCCTCCCCCCTATTTTCTACCTACCATCCATGCTACTTATTCTCCATACCTTTTCCCCCTCACTCCCCCTCCCACTCCCCTGTTGATAACCCTCCATGTGATCATTTCTGTTTCTGTTCCTGTTCTAGTTGTTGCTTAGTTTGCTTTTGTTTTTGTTTTAGGTGTGGTTGTTAATGACTGTGAGTTTGCTGTCATTTTGTTGTTCATATTTTTATCTTTTTTTCTTAGATAAATCCCTTTAACATTTCATATAATAAGGGCTTGGTGATGATGAACTCCTTTAACTTGACCTTATTAGAGAAGCACTTTATCTGCCCTTTCATTCTAAATGATAGCTCTGCTGCATAGAGTAATCTTGGATGTAGATCCTTGCCTTAGATGACTCTGAATACTTCTTCCAGCCCCTTCTTGCTGGCAAGGTTTCTTTTGAGAAATCAGTTTATAATCTTATGGGAACTCCTTTGTAGGTAACCGTCTCCTTTTCTCTCACTGCTTCTAGGATTCTCTCCTTAATTTTAATCTTGGGCAGTGTTTCTTAACTGAAACTTCCCTAGGGTAGAATTTTAAATCTACTCCTTTGTTTTTCGTCTTCAAAATTCCCAAGAAACATGCTTTTCTGCACTATTGATTTTGATTTATTGAGCCTTTAAAAGAAAGATCCAAGTCGCTCAAACCAAAGTGTTTGCCAGGATCCATTTGTATTCTGTGTGCATTGACATTCGTTTTCAGAGAAGGGATAAAGCCATACACAGTAGAAATGCCACTTTCTAGAGCTCACCATGGTCTGTGTGCCTCTGGTTGTTGAAACTCCGTCCATGTGAAATAGCAATGACGTATTTAGTTATCTGCATTATGAAATTTATGAGTGAACAATTAATGGCCTACCAGGAGAGTTACAATTATATTTGAGTCTATAAAGGAGCTCATCAGGTTTGGGATCCACTGCCCTGGAAAGATGGTGCAGGCTTGGGGCGCTGTAACTGTGTTAACTAGTGCTGGTTTCCAGGAGCTGAACATACAAGATGAGGAGGCTGTCGCTCCCCGTAATTGCCCAGAAACCAATGGAAAATCACGGAGAGGATATTCATAGAGCCAGGGGTTGGCTCTAAACCAGCAAACAGTTGAGAGGGGCGCTAGACCTGCAGAATGCCCAGCAGTGTCTACACTCTGGCTTCGTGTTGACTACCTCCGGCCCGTCCCATATCCGGGATGATTGTGAAGCATAGAGGATTGAATTTCTAAAACATGAACCTTCCGTCTTTGCTCTTTAAAACTCCTTATTGCACTGGAAACACTGGAGTGTTTGTGTATGTTCTTATGCATTCACTTCCCGTTTTCCGTGAAAATGCAGCCACGCTTTAAAATGAAAATATCTTCCTTGTAGTTTTTCTTTTCCAGTCTGTAAATCTTATCACGCAGATACTTAACAAATAATATAGCAGTGGTCTTTATTTTCCTTCAGCCAGGGTCGATTTTGACTGGTTAAAAAAAAGACCTCTTGATGTTTTTTTAGTTCAAAGTTCCTGAGCAAACTTCGCACTCGCTAGTTGCTAAATACAGGAAATGGTATAATCCAGAGTTTATCGCTGACTTCAAGTAGTTCCCTAAAAGTAGTGTTTAGTTATTAGTGAAAAGCTTTAAGGTGGTACCACTGTCCTGCTTATAAAGAACTTTTACAACAAGTTTTTCCCAATGCCTTTAATTTGCTTCCAATCATTTGCTTTTTATTGAGTAATTGATCTAATGGTCATTAATGCATTAGTTATTTAGCTGATTCTTTTCCTTTTTCACCTGGTCTATAGTCTCCAATTAGATTGTTTGCTGGACTTTCTCAAAAGTTCTCACCTGAGAGTTTGAGCAGACTGAATCTAAAATGGACACATGCTGCCCTGGCTGGTGTAGCTCAGTGGATTGAGCGCGGGCCTGCAAACCACACAATCTCGGTTTCGATTCCCAGTCAGGGCACATGCCTGGATTGCAGGCCAGTTTCCAGCAGGGGACTCACGAGAGGCAACCACACATTGATACTTCTCTCCTTCTCTACTTCCCTTCCTCTCTATCGATAAATAAATATAATCTTTTAAAAAAATAAAACAAAATAAAATAAAATGGACACATGCTGACTTAGGAACCGAAGACCCTGCTCTCTGGGTTGGAAGCTGAGCTCAGTTACTTTTACTGTCCCTTCCAATCCTAAGAGTTCATATTGTTTAGTCTGAGCTCCATGCTCAAAACACACTCAAGAAGTCAAAATAAGGTGATGTTTTCTCCTATTCTGAGTTAGGGAGTCTAAAAAGCAATTGTTCTGCAGGCTATGAGCTCCCAAGATAGCAGGTAGAAAAAGGAAGGACAAGTAGGAAAATGGCCCTTTCCAAAAGTTAGGAAATTCCTTTCCAGCTCAAACGGGGCAGAGACTGTCCATCTCAGCCCCTGTCAGCCAGGGTTTCTCGAGAGAATTAAGCCCTATAAAAAGCATTGGATGGAACTCTTCCTCAATTTTTCAAGGACGACAGACACTAGCATCATTCTAGATGTGTAGTAGAGAAGTCATCCATTACATGTAATGGATATCTTAAGAAACTAGACCTTAATTCTCAATCAAGAAGAGCTAGAAAATGAATTTGTGATATCACAATGTCACAACTAAAAGCATCTTTGACTATGTATGTGTTGCTACTTTCAAATCTTTCATTTAGCACTCCAGCGTTAATCTTATTAACGCATTTAACAAAACAAAAGTTAGGTTTCTCTAAATATTAACTGTGGTAAATACTTTTTTATAGTATTCTATATTTTCATGTTTTCCATAAAGAGCAAGAGATGCTTTTAAAATCATGAAAAACAAGCACCATGAAAAAGTAAAATATGTTTATATAGTTTTCCTTACACATTAGGATAGACAGCAGTTTAAACAGAGCACAGGCCAAGTCCCTTCTCCTCAGTTCTGCAGAATGCCTTTGCATGACCTTAAGGTTTTTCTCCTCTCCCATTAATTATAAACATTACAGAAGATAAGAAAGGTACAATAGAATGTCTTGGGGAAAAGCAAAAGAGAGGCTCACTGCCACAAAAAGGGGGGCATATACTCAAAATTATTAGGGTGACTAGGATCTGGGGTAACTAGGGTAAACCAGGTTGAAGGACTTGGTTTAACAACGATTTTGGCAAATAGTCTATTCTGTGCCAAGGTGGCTAAAATGCCTTCTCAGGTAAACTTAGGGAAATTATAGTGAATTTCAGTTCAGTTCCAGACTATACCCAAAAGGAAACTCTAAGTATAGAGTTTTCTCTATACTTAGTACTATCCTAAGTACAATATATTGCATCCTAGTCTTGCCAAATTAAACAGCTACTCCAGTCCAATATCATTGTGATTATTACACCTTTTTCTCTGAGAAAAGCAGTGCTGGTTGTGCATTATTTAAGGCAAGGTGGAAGCAGAAACCCTTCTTTTTGGCTCCATCTATTGCATTCCTTCCTTCGTGAGCTCGAGTCCCTGATTTAAATGGACTTGGCAATGAGGACCTGAGGTTTCTGGCCCTGCCAAGGTCTTGTTGATCCCCATCCCAGCTGTGGTCAGTGATATACAGCATTTGCTGATGGTATTGGGTTGTTTCTACATTCAGCCAAATAAAAACATAATCCTGACCTCTTTAGATAGAAAAACAGAGGCAGGGAAAAAGAAAGGAAAAAAAAAGGTAGGCAGAAGAAATATAGTACTCTCAGCTATCCCCAAGGCCAACGGCAGAAATTCTCACAGAATGAAAAGCTCAGCAAGTGCCAATTTTGGAATTTTTCAGGTTGACGATGATGCAGATGGCTAAGGGCAGGGACTGGGAACCCTTTTCAGGTTGTACAATATCTCAAAAAATGTTAAGAGCTATGTGAGTGCTGCTGAGCTGTAAGGAAATAATACTACACAAAACCCAAAAGACTGGCCTCCTACCTGCCCTTCAGTCTCCCAGCTAGAGATTATAATCTTCCACCTTTTATGTTCTCTAAATGATATTAACTGGTGAGCTATGAAAAGGCTATTAGTATGGCTGGTGTCACTTGTCTGTCCTGTACAGTGTGAACATAAGTACATGCTGTAGTCAATTAAGTGCTTGGTGAATAAAAATTTTAAGGAGCACTAATAAAAAAAAATTCCATCAATTATGTGTGGTCCATTTAATGTAGTGCTGCTTAAAATAAAATTTCTCAAACATATGTTCATTATGGATTGAATCAGGTTGGGAAACAGTGGTTTTATTTATGCATTTAAAGTCTTACTCTGACTGGGGAACCAGAAAAATGAGAAGTTAGGTGCAATGCGCTTCTTAAAGTTTCTCTCTGTTGCTTGCAGGCTACAACCCATTTGCCCCATTGAAGGCCGACTGGGAGCCCGTGGGCAGGCTGAATTCCCTCTGCGTGCCCTGCAGTTTAAACGCGGCCTATTGCATGAGTTCCGGAAGGGCAACGCTTCCAAGGAGCAGGTTCGCCTTCATGACCTGGTCCAGCAACTCCCCAAGGCCATTATCATTGGGGTGAGGAAAGGAGGCACAAGGGCCCTGCTTGAGATGCTGAACCTCCATCCAGCAGTGGTCAAAGCCTCTCAAGAAATCCACTTTTTTGACAATGATGAGAACTATGCCAAGGGCATTGAGTGGTATAGGAAGAAGATGCCTTTTTCCTACCCTCAGCAAATCACAATCGAAAAGAGCCCAGCATATTTTATCACGGAGGAGGTTCCAGAAAGGATTTACAAAATGAACTCATCTATCAAGTTGCTGATAATTGTCAGGGAGCCAACCACAAGAGCTATTTCTGATTACACTCAGGTGCTAGAGGGGAAGGAGAGGAAGAATAAAACTTATTACAAGTTTGAGAAGCTGGCAATAGACTCTAATACCTGTGAAGTGAACACAAAATACAAGGCAGTAAGAACCAGCATCTATACCAAACACTTGGAAAGGTGGCTGAAATACTTTCCAATTGAGCAATTTCACATTGTCGACGGAGATCGCCTCATCACGGAACCTCTGCCAGAACTTCAGCTCGTGGAGAAGTTCCTGAATCTTCCCCCAAGAATAAGTCAATACAATTTGTATTTCAATGCTACCAGAGGGTTTTACTGCTTGCGATTTAACATTATCTTTAATAAGTGCCTGGCTGGCAGCAAGGGGCGCATTCATCCAGAGGTGGACCCCTCTGTCGTTACCAAATTGCGCAAATTCTTTCATCCTTTTAATCAAAAGTTTTACCAGATCACTGGGAGGACACTGAACTGGCCCTAAAATAATGTCATACAACACCATGTGTTGTGCCTGAAGACACACAATGTCTCCTCTAGATTAAGATATGCACTTTTCCTAGCCACAACTACCCAAGTCATTTTTCCATCTCTACTTGTACATAGGCAGTATGTGACCAAATATAGGAACAGCTCTTTTTCTACTGAAAATTCACAAAAACAGTTTGCTGTCTGCATAGTTGCATCTTTTAAATTTGTTACTAAAAGAAGAGGTGGTGGTATTGGGGGGGAAGTGACTTCCACTGTTCTCAAAGAGTTAGTCTTCGAGTCAGAAGTTGTCACCTGCCATTTTCATTAATTGAAGCCAAAAGATTAATGTGTAAAATGTACCAATGGCTGTGAAGCTGCAGGAAGCAGAGGATTCAGTTATGCATCTTTTTCTAAGGGAAAGCTGGCTCTCTAATTCAGATGCTGAATTGGTGTCATGAAAACAGAAAATACTATTTTTCTTATGATTTAAAAGAATGTCTTATCTCATAAAATTGATATTGTTCCAAAGTCCCTGTGGTGGTTTTGCACTATTGTTTTTCGTCTGGACCCTGGTGTCACTTGTAGCAGGGCCTGCATTGGAAAGTCGAGTCCTTTTACTTCCATGTTTTATGTTTTATGTTTCTCTATGTCAACAAAGAGAAATGTACATAATGTACTTAATTGTAAATACTGGTTTCACACTAAGTAATTCTATTTTGTAAACTGAATATGGCTATTTAATTTATTGTGAAAATTAAATTTATTGTGGTATTTAAAAATGGAATGGATTAAAATTACCCTATGTGCAACTTTTTTTTTAAACTCATTTTGTTTTACATGCCTCTTGCTGGCTCCCAGCCTCAAAGCTGTCTATGTGCATATTGAGAGCGCCTGGAAATGTGCACTTCTCCACTGGATTTCTGAACCCTCGTGCAAATGTATTTATGAAGTGGGGTGGAATACATTTTAAAAATCTCAACTATTTGGAAAGCTAGTGTAACAGCCTCCTCAAAGAACACCAGTGCTAGTCTGCTACAACTTTATAAAAGTTAATTTGCTTGCAGTTGTTGCTGTGCTAGGAGAAAAAGAAGAAATACTTTAACATAATCAATGCGTAGAAGAATCACAATTCTATTTTGGCTTCTAATAAGAGTCAGACCAGTAGAGAAATTGAATGAAATAAGATTAGAAAACTTGTGTGGCCTCTGCACTGAAAGCTGCTGATGCTTCAGAAATGAATGCAAACTCTCAGAACTCCCTCTTTGAGACGAAAATATTATCAGTGTGCTCAGCAATGATTGAATTGCATCATGCTGTTATTATAACACAAACATTTGGCTCATATTTCCATCCAGAGAAATTAATGCGAAATTGGGTGCTTGCTAGCATCAACTACACTATATTATGCTTAAATATAATTCAGAAAACCATGGAAAGAGATGTCAGGGGGAAAAAAAAAGATGGATTTTCTTCCCCAATCACGATTGCTTATCCAGTGGAAGACACGAGAGAGTTTAGCCCAGCATCACGTTGAGAGTGCCTAGAGAAATCAGCAAGTTAAAGTGGATGCCTTTTTGATTGTAATAAGTGTTGATTTTCTCCGTGAGTTGTTTATCCTGTCCAGTGGTATGATGGTGAACTTTTAAAAATAAATAGCCCTTTCCCCTCCAGTGTCAGTATGCATTGCTTCTGAAGCTACAGCCGTGGTAATCATCTTCTCTGTTTCCATTATCAGTGACGCTGTTCTCTCAGCAAGGAGCAAGCCCGACACCCAACACCCGCGACACTGACAGGCTGGCTTGCTTCTCACTCACTGGGTGAGACTCCGGAGTGAGAGTCTTGGGTCTAAATGTCAGTCACATCTCCCTGTGCCAGGGATGGAATCAAATATAAGGAATCTGTCTTCAGATTTCCCTGGGCTTCAACTCTCAGCTAATCATCAGCGGAAACTCTTTGAACACTACATTCAAGGATATAACCACATATTATTATTTTATTATAACTACTCCTAGAACACTATAGAGGTAATAAGTTTTAAACCTGTTACTGTCAAATTATCCCCCAATGGAATATTGATGTTTCAAAAACTCGTCTTAGGTATTCCACCAGTAAAATTGAAAAATGGGCAATCTTTTTCAAGACTCGCAGAGAAATTTAAAGAATAATAAATAGGAGTTTCTCAGGCACAATCTTTTATATTCTCAATTTTTCTTAAACTTTGCTATTGCTACCAAAAGTGTAGGTCAGAGTATATTCCAAGATTCGATTTGATTTTGCAGACTTTTATAATTTGTTATTTTTAGCTCAATAAGCCAGCATTTCTTTCTCACATTCAAAGAAAAAAAAGTGCCATAATTTCCAGTTATTCCACTTCCTAAATAAGTTTGAGGATTGTTTTAAAGCTTGGAGCCTCCCCACAGAGACCAAAAACAGGGAGTCTAGCCCCGGAGGATGGTTTGAGAGGTAGGTTTCATTTCACTGAAAGAAACAAACAGACAAACAAAAACTATCGGCACTGCTGACTGAGCCAGGTCGAGAGAAATAAAAATTCTACGACTTAATAGCATGCTTCTACTGGAGGTTTCAAATCTCCTTGCTTGGAAAAGTGTTCCCTGTTGTCACCAGACAGGGAACAGAACTCTAGAGAAATCTTCCGCTCATAACCACAGCCCCACTAGGGTTTTCTTTAATAAGTTACTCCTTTTGCATCATGAAAACTTTGGATTCCTTCCAGAGGCTTGGTGGAACCACATGGCTTTGTGAAACAGTTCTAGCTGCAAAGAGGGAAAAACTGTTTAAGCAATGGTGAAGTTTCTGCTGGACCATAAAACTGAAATTACACCATTTCAGAAGCCAAGGAATTCAAACTATTCAAACTGGAACTAGAGTCCCAGGTGCACCAGAGAGACCAGGGAACACACCAACCGATAAACAAGACACCCCAACTTCCAAGTGTATCACCTGCTCACCCGAAATCACCTCACACAAACTCTCAGCTGATTAAGGTGGTAACTTTTCCTACTAGTTGCCTTGCAGTTTAGGAAAAATCTAAGACATTAGGGTCCTTAGCTAATGTATGATGTATCAAAGGCATGTAAACCTCCCATGATCCCACCTAATCAGAGACGTGGTACCTTTTATGTTGACGGACCAGCAAGAACAGACCCCCTAAAGCCGATGAAGCTTCATGAGAGCACTACTTGGGGTGCCACATCCAGTACAGGGGTCCTGCTGGAAGACAAGCTGGAGAACCTGTGGGGAGTGTTACCTGGGACACTGGAAGTGTATTGCTGCTAAGGGAATGTGGTAATCAAGAACGAGTGCCGTCCAAACAACAGCCTTGGCAATAAGCGTTTGCTTTATCCAATTAGCAATTTGCTAAACAGGATTGCCTTCCTAAGCCTAACTTGAGAATTTTCCACGGGTGGAAAATTGCAAATGACTATAAACAGCGTCTTCTGCGGACATTGTCTGCACACTTTCTGGACACTCGGCAGCCATTTTCCACTTGGAAAAATAGTCTACAGTCCAAGCAAAAAAAAGGAAACTTTGCTGAAAACATTATCCTTAAAAATGACTCAATATAGCAAAATCTTAGCAACCTGGGCTAACAGTGTGGAAATATAGAATATTTTAGAAGCAAATTCATTGCTATTATTCCCTACTAGACAAAGTGCCAAGCTATGCTAACAATATATTGAAAAACATCTAATTGTACCTATTTTACTAAATAAAAACCTCGTAATTGGTATTTTTCCAAATTGGTGTTACTCAACTATTTCATTAATAGTCTTTCCTCTTAAGGAGGTTATTCATGACCCCAGTATCTGTTTATCAGTTTTTATAGGTAGTGCAAGGATGAAATTTAGGCCAAAACATGATCATTTGGTAAGGTTCTAATAAATGGTACCTTATTACATATCTCACAAAAATAATTTCTTTGCATTGTGCACTTTTGAAGATGTATTTCCAATTACATTTTATTGTATCTTGAAGGAATAAGGTTGCCATTTCATAATGATTAGAGATGGATTGAGGAGTTGAAATGGCAGCCGAAACTGATAGCAATATATATTTCCTATAGAAAGCACCTGATTGGTATTCCAAGAACAAGTGTCTGTAATGAATGGCAGCTCAATTGAAAGCAATACCCTCTCAGTCACATCAAATAGGCAGCCGCGTGCCTGCCTGCTGTCTTATCCGGCTAGTTCCATCACTTCTGGATTTGTGAACCATAACGGTCTCCAGGTCTTGGGGAGCCGTTGGTAAAAGGGTCTATTGTTTCTAAACATACATGTCAGCCATCCCCCTTTAAAGACAGTACACTGAGAGGGTGCGTCGTGCCCAGCAGATGGGGAACATCATTTCAAAGAGCTGGCTTGCCTTTGGCTCACCGCCAACATCTCTAAATGCACACAATGCTGCTTGGCATTCCCCTTCCTTTAGTGACACCAGAGAAGAATCTTTAAGGCCCACTGCAGAAGTGCCTTGTTTCTTTAGTAAGACCACACCAAAGCTCACCGGAAGGTCTGAACATGGAGTAAAAAAGAACTTGTTGTTGCTGCATGTCAGATCCTCTAACACTAGGTCCTGAAAATAATAAAAACTCTTTAAAGATAAGGACTTCTGGCAACACCAGATGACAATGTCACCACGCCCAACAGAATTAAGAATATACATGGGTGAGTCAAACTTCAGAAGTCAAAGGAGGAAATAACCACCTCAGCCTGGAGAGATCAGAAGGAAGCACAAGAAGATCATTGCACCTCACAAGGCAGAAAAGCAGGAGAAAGGCACTCCAGGATGAGGGAGATGGAACCACAGAGTGAGGTATGAAAGAGCCTGGGAAGTCCAGCAAAGCTGGACTGGGGCATATGTAAGAGAAGATGAACACTAAAAATGGAAACCCTGTCGGAGCTTCTCAGGCCTTGGGCAAGCCCTACCTGTTGAAATACTCCACCACTCAGGGCGAGGGGCCCCTGCTAGGTACCCAAGGCCAGGCCTGCTTCCTTGTGTCTGCACCCAACTGGCACTTAGAAGCTAAGGGTTTAAGAATGGAGACAAAGTGATGAAATTATTCCGAAAGTTTTCTTACAAATAATCAGTGCTTACAGAATTATAGTTTTTCTTCCCACCCTTATTTACTCCTTGGATCTCTGACTTCTCTTCCCGCCCAGCAGCTTTGCAGCAGCTGGACTGCGGCAAAGGTATCTTTTCAAAGCCAGCTCTCTGGGAACGCAGACCATGGAAGAGTTACATCGTCCTCCTGCCACCAAGGGTCTCACTGTGGGTCTACTCATCCAAAACTATTTCAGGAGACATGGGAATGAGAAGAAAACCAAACATAACATTCTCCCACAAGTAAGGTAGAATAATAGTGTTTTCAGAAATGTGCAGGGAATCTATTTGTTCCACAGACCACCCACAAACATCTTCTTTTAGCTCAGGATTCTGTTGTTCATCTGAGCAGTTCTGGTCTGGCCCAGCTTGGCTCCACTCTGCTGACCTCCCTCATGCACCTGTGCTTTCTGGCCAATCAGTTGGTGCCCAGGTGATCTAGGTGCCCTCTCTTAAATGGCAGGGGGCTTGTGCTGCTACTTGGTTGGTGCCACTTGCCAGTGATGTTGGATGTTAGCTGTGTGATAGCAGTATGTGGGCCATGTGGGTCTCAGCACTTAGTAGACTCGTCTGGACTTCTTCAGATGGTAGACAGGTTTAAAGAGTAGCAAAAGAGGACAAACGCCAATGTGCAAGCACTTTTCAACCATCTTCTCGCATTGTGTTTGTAATTTCCCATTGGCCAAAGCATGTCACTGTCTCATACAGTCCATATGAGAAGGGATATCATGAAAGTGTGAATACTAACAAGGAAATTAGTACGGCCTATTTTGCAAATAGTCTACCCTATCTCTCAGCCTTGATTCTATCATGATGAAAATTATAATTATGGTAATTACTCACTAAACAACTTTATTTTCCACAATTCCTAAACATAATGATAATAAGAAGGATAGTTGGCAAAATAATGCCCTCCTGAAAGATAGTCGCATTCTAACCTCAGGAATCCCTGCATATGTTGCTTCACGTAGCAAAAGGGACTTTGCACATGTGACGAATTAAAGCATTTGAGGTGGGAGAGTTTCCTGGACCATTTGGACAGGCCCAATATAGCCACAAGGTTTTTAAAGGTAGAAGAGATCAGACAGAGGGATATTGGTAATGGAAGAGCGGGCTGAGTTTGGGAGCCTTCCGAGAGATGTTGCATTGCTGGCTTTGAAGATGGAAGGAGAGGGGATATGAACCGAGGAACACAGGCAGCCTTTAGAGGCTGAAAAAGGCAAGAAAATGGATTTCCCCCAGACCCTCCAGAAAAGAACAAAGCCCTGCCAACACACTGATTTTAGCCAGACAGACGTGTGTTGAATGTCTAAGCCTACAGAAATGTGAAATAAGTTTGTGATGTTCTAAGGCATTAAGTTTGTGGTAAGTTCCTATGGCAGCAATAACAAATAAATACAAGAAATAAGGGGGAAGAGCGCGCTCACAAAATGCTGTCCTGCTTAATCACCTTATGCGCCTTCATCATCAAAGGGTGATAGGATCTCTGACTTCTGACTGGCAGCTACCAGTCACAGAGGGAATTTACAGCAAAGCAAGCAAAGTCCTGAAGGACACTTGGCCCCTACATGTTCCCAAAGGCGGATGAAGGCAGAGTTACCCTTAAGGAGACAGACAACCCCCTGGTGCTAGAAATACAGAGAAGCTCATTTCTTCTGGGACAACTCCACTGAAGCTCAAAGGGGAAAAAAACTGTTATAATGCTAAACTGCAGATAAGTTTTGGTGAAATATACATGAAATATCTCTAACATTATGGTTTTTACTCCAAAAAGAGAAAACATTTCCCGTCTCCTTATGAGTCCTTAGACTCGAGCCTCATTCCAGAAAACCTGAAGTCCCCAAAGATGGGAGCCCGCAGCCTTGGTCTTATACCAAACTGGTCTCAGGATCTCCTCCAAACAGCCTTGGAAACTGTGCTATGGAGGAAAACAAAGACTTCAGTTCTGTCTCCTGGGCTTAATGAAATTCAGAGGCATTTATTGATCACCTAGTATATTCCTAGCTTCTGAAAGATCTATCAAACAATTACTAAAGGTCACTAGGAAAGCCAGAGTTGGACCTGTGACTAGAATATAGCCCTCCAGCATTCCAGCCCAGGGCCAATTGCCAAGCAAAGTCTCTAAATGGTTATATTTATTACTTATGTCTGCTTACTTCCTAAAAGGATTTGAGGTGACAATTTTCTAATTAAAATTTGTTTCTAATCTCTTTCTAATCTTGTTTTATTGGCTGTCTTTCAACCCTCTTGTATTTAATCAGCCTTGAATAGTAATATGTATTGAGTCTCTATAAAAATATGAATTAGCATTAAAAGGAAAATGTATACACATTTAGTCCACATGTAATATGTGTGGACATATTTATACTTGTAATCCTGTTGAAAGAACCAAATAATAATGGTTCATTAGAGGACTAATCAAAACCATTCTTTTGTTAGTGATTACCTCTCAAATTTGCACAGCTGCCTTTTAAAAATTATATTCGAAAGGTGTCTCAGTCCAGCCAAATGTGAACACACATAAAGAAAAACTCAAAAAAATATTTCAAAAGCCCAGCAACCAATCTGAAAACAAATGCATTGATAAAAGAACATGTTGCTTAATTAAAGTGTCACTACACATAATATAAGAAGTTTTAATGGTAAAAAAGACCCATGTCTTTCCAATTCCAGGATATTAATGGTGGTTACATGGCAAGCATTAAACATGCCGCCATCGTGAGCATGGGCACGGAGACGTGGGTTTGCGTGTCTGTGAGCCTGGCAGTTCCGTCCATGTCTCATCCCCACGCAATGACCCCTGACATTTCACCACCACTGACTCTCACCACCAGTCTCTCCCCTTGGAGCTGTAGCTGGTGCCTCAGAAAGCACAGTTAAATGTAAAGATAAACTTACAAACAAAGCACTTACTTGGCATGATTATCTATGTCAATTGGGTTTGAGGCAATAATATAAAAAAGAGTGGGAAATTAATAAGTAGTCAAACCCAAGCCTAAAACTCTGGAAGTGTGGAATTGACAGCTCTCTCTCTGGGGTCCTGAAATGCTCTTGGGAGTGAGATGCTGGAGAGCCAAACGTCACTGAAAACAGGTGTTTGAGATGAGGGGTCAGAATTATGACAGAATAGCCCACAGGTGGCAAACACTAGGCCCACAAGCCAAATTTTATCCAACCCGGCACCTTGTTTCTACCTGGCGGCAGCACCAAGCTCCTTGCCCCTAGTTAAGGGGTAGTTACATTTACACAGTCCTAAAGTTACATTTGGTCCTTTTGAAGGCAACCACGAGGCTGATGTGGCCCCGGTGAAAATGAGTTGGACACCCCTGGAATAGCCCCAACACTTGGCCTTACACTTACAGCCAACTCTTGGGCAAAACTGCAGTGGAAGGAGACAGCTCTGAGCATTGTCTCTGTTTATACCCTTGCACTGACCAGCCAAACTCGGACACACAGACTCCTTTTGGATGGAGTTTGTTGAACATGGTCAGATTATTAGTTACTCTGTGATTATCTTCAAAAAGTTACTTCAATCTTTCCCATTTCTCCTTCAAACAATTGTCTTTGAAACATTTGGAGAAAGAACTTAAAAATTCTTCATGTGAAATTAATTCTTTTTCAGTCTCTTTGGCTGGCTCATCCCCAACATGGATCCCACCCCCTGCAAGATGCTCTCCAAGCACTCCCAGGAGTAAGAGCTTCGTGGCTCTGCAGACATCCAAGCCAGCCAGCACCACCACACACCTGTCAGGTGTGACTCTGTCGGTGCCACAGTCAACTCCATTGGACAGTGAGGCTTCCCCAGCAGACATTTCCACAGTTGGCACATCCCCAAATACCGAGGACAATGCATGTACATGTGTGATGGGGGCAAAGGAGGAAGGCCTACTTTCTCTCGTCCTATTGTATTCCCCTTTGAAACGTACCAACACCATCCTATGGCAACAACAAAGCAGCTCTTTTCTCTCCCATGTTCAGCATTCACCTTCTCCACAGAGCCAGGCTGCAGCAGAAGACAAATCCGGGTATTAGAAACCATGTTAAGCTCAGAATCTCATGAAGGGTGTTTAATAAATATTTGTGGACTGAACGAAGGACTTACTCACTATGATGCTGAAGATTTTACTGCTGGATCAAACTTATCTATTTGTTTCTTTCTTTCCTCTGGCTGTTTGGTGGGTTCTCTGCCTGAATAATATAAGGCCCTTTTGCAAACAGACTTCTGGTGGCCAACCCACCAAACAGCCAGGCATGCCCCCCCCGCAGCGGACGCAGTGCAGGCTTTTGCTGGGCTCCGAATGCCCATCATGCTTTTTAATGCGTTGTGAGACACAAATGCTAAGAACAAAGGGCTCGCCTCACACTCTGCTCTACAGAGACCTTATCATGCCAGATACCGGTGTGACAGTTCCAATCACTTCGTTCCTTTATAACTCATAATATACAACGATGACTCAGGAGTGTCAACTTCTATTTGTATGAGTCCTGGCACCTCAATACCTTGGATTCCTAAATTTTCCCTACTACACTGTTAAATTTTACACTTAACGATACATGAATTAAAATGGTGAATTTCAAAAGCAATGACCAAAATAATAAACTCATTATCATTTTCATCATAATAATCCATGGTCTGAATATAATGTTTCAGGTTTTACAGTATTAAAAGTGAATAGCTTAGTTCACTAACAGTATCAAAGTGGAGCTCCTTGTTGTTGTTAATTATACTTGACTACTATCTCTTTTGCATCTTAATGCATCTTAGCCTGGGAGAGTGCAGACGCAATACTCTGGACTCAAACACAAGGACAAAGGTCATAGGTCATAGGTTCATAAGAGGGATCTACAAATACAGAATAAGTTCCCAGTCAGAGATTAAGAGAAATCCCATTTTTATTTGCTTTGACACATTTAGGAGATCATTATTAGATATTAATTTTAAAGTGATTAAAGCTAGTTATTTGATTAAGGCTCTGTATGCACCAATGAAATAATCAGACCATGGATGATCCACTTTTCTCTACTTTCTAATGGTAGAAATACCTGCAAATTAAAATGGTCATTCAATGAATCTAGTTCATTCTTTCATCTCAGTTCATTAGTTATACCATATATAAACACAGACAAGTCTTTCAGGAACATACACTGATGCATGAATGATTTTGAAAAACTCATCAAGTGAAGGGCAGCAGCTGTGCTTAGATGGGAAATCTCAACCTGAAAATCCACCCGAGGCAGTGGAGCTACAGCTGTCAGGGCGTGACGGGTAACAGGGTTCACGTCCACCCAGTGGGCAGCTTCTTCCTGACTGTCAAGGGTGAGTCTGGAAGAGACTCAAAAGAAATGCTATGTCGGTTCCTGCCCCTCGTATTACAGGTACGCAGCCCCCGTTGAGAGCCACTATCCTCTGATCTGAACTGTAGGTGCTAGCTTGACGGTCCTGGTAAATGCAGCATAATTAAAAGAACAGTCTCTGATATTTCTCCTGTGTGAGAAGCAACCTCAGGGGAAGTACTATGTCATGCACCCTCCAACCCTGTGCAGGTGCTGAAGTCACACTTTACGCCATAGTAAGTGCGTTTTAAAAATTGTGAATAAAACATTTGAATGATTTATTTATTCATTTATTTAAATAATGTCAAGAACCTCTATAGTTCATTATTTCTTTTAAAAAACAGCTTCTGTGTACAACGCCACTCAGAGACCACCAAATACAGAAGATCTCAGACCCACATATTCAGTGTAGGGCCCCTGACCAGTGTGCAAGGAGGGCCATTCGCTCCAAGCCGCACACTGACAGAGGTCAAAGTCAGATGACTGACATTACCTCCAGTGAGGTTAGACTGGCGTTCCTATAAAACTGACATGTACCACGAATGCTCACACACTTTAACATATTTTGACATATCTCATTTTTAATACACCTAAAACCTCAGAAAACGGTGGTCAGTTCCTGACCCCTGGAAAGCCACAGTCTCACACTCCTGTACGTTAATGCATGCCTTACACGATAGGACCAACAGGGTCGAGGAAGTGTCCCTTTAACATGCAGGTGGCAAACACAAGGGTCATGGGCCAAATCCAGCCCTCCGCCTTGCTTTACCCTGCCCGGCACCTTGTTTCTACCTGGCGGCAGTGCCAAGCTCTCACTTGTTAGGAGTGGTTACATTTATACAGTCCTAAAATGACATTCGGCCCTTTGAAGGCTACCAGAGGCTGATGTGGCCCCTGGTGACAATGAGTTTGACATGCCTGCTCTCACGTAAGCACTCTCCTTTTCCACTTGGTGGAGAACGGTCGCATGTGGGATCCACGGGTCTGCCAGAATACCCTTCTGAACAGAGCAATGCAAATGGGAGAGAAAATGCTGGCATGCTAATCCACATTCCCATGGAAATGCTCTGAGCTCACTACTCCTTTTGAAAAACATAGCTTCTCTAGTAAGTTGCCTCACTCCAAGAGGAATTAAGCTTGAAAGGTAACAGAACTTCAAAAGCCAAACTGAAAACACCAGACCTGAGGCTGTGAAGGGCATTCAGAATAGAGAAGGGTTTTAACTCAGCTTTCAAAGCGTGTTCTTCTTCCTCTTTGAAAATTTATGATACTTTTGGAGTTGCTGAGGATTTTTCCCATCTGTGACATCTTTCATCAGAAAACCATGAAATAACAAAACCCTCTCTTTGGGTGAAATAGTGGAAGGGAAATGTGAAAGTAAGCTAAAGTAAGGCGTCTCCAAGAAAGCTGCTTGAGCCTTACTTATCTGCCCTCAAATTAGCATGTTGTGTGTTCTACTGTGGTTATAACAGAGGCCCCAAACATGTGGCCCCAACAGAAAGCAGAGGTCTTAACAGGTCTCAACAGAAATGCTTCTTCATGACCTATTCCCCAGAAATGGCCAACAAACTAGAAGGGGAAAATAGCAGTTAGGAATAAAAGGTGTAATGTCTCACACTTACATTTCTGACTTTTCAGGCTATCTCCTTTACCAGAATGTCCTGCTGTCCTGTATTTACCTGGGTAGCCTCTGCTGACCCTTCAAGGCTCAAATGAGAATCATACCAACTGCTACTACATGTCAGGCTCAGTGCTAGACCCAGGAACATAAAAGCACATGATACAAGATGCACTTTAGGAAGTGTGCCCCAGGCTACTAACAGGCACAATAAACAATGTACAAGAAAAGCAATTGCCCCAAGCTCATTGCTTGGCACAAAGAATGCAACAGTGCACAGTACGAGATGCCCTGACTACCAAGCACCAGGAATTGAACCGCGCGTGATGCAAGGTGCCTGCCCACAAGAACCTGAGTGCTGGGCTCAGTGCTGAACAAAGCGGCATGGCAGTGCAGAATGAAATGCAGCTACCTGGGAGGAACTGGAGTCCAGGCTCGGTGCTCACAACAAGGAACCTAGCCGTGCACAATCCAAGGTCCTGCCCATAGACATTGCACCAGGTTCAAAATCAGCAAATGAAAACAGCAATGCACAATGCCATGTGTCTGTCTGTGTTCCTTGAGCCCCTGACTTGCTAATTGCTTTTACAGCCCTCAGTTATACCCTGATAAACATCATCACTTTTGAGTAAAATATTTTCAGTGTCTAGGTGCTCCATGGACAGCAAGCATATGGAAGCATCAATTATAATTTATGTGTGTTCATCTCCCCAATACTGGGTAAAGTGACCTCACAAAACCAAAACCAACACCACCAGCCACGACACAGACGTGTGTGGCACTGAGCCAAATGACTAATTTCTGCTCAAAACAATGCCAATGAGCTTTCAGGGAAACCTTTTCTTTGCTATTTTCTAGTTAGTATGTTTGCATCAATACTCATGAGTGATACTGGTCTGTAGTTCTCTGTCTCTGTACTGCCTTCGCTGGGCTTGCGTATCAGTGTTGAACTTGTTTTATAAAGCGGTAGAAGGTTTTCCTTTCTGTTCAGCGTTGTAGAGCACGTGTGACTACATTTCTTCTGTAATGGGTTGATATTAAAGGATAGTAAATATTTTAGGCTTTACAGTCCATATGGTCTCTATTGCAACTACTCAACTTTCCACAAAAGTAGCCATAGTTAATAAGGAAACAAATGAGTGGAACCATGTGTAACTGTCTAATTGAACTTCCTGTATGAAACAGGTGGCACTGAGCCAGACTTGATCCGTGGGCCTTGGTGTGCAGACACCTGCTCTGGGATAATTTATGGAGCATAAAGACCATGTGGTCTGTGATGATTTGGTAGAAATACCCCTGTGCCTGATCTTTGTGGAAAAGCCTCTGGTATGTCCCCATTAAATAAGATTGTACAATGTTTCAAGGTCATCTTACATTTTCCCTGTCACAGTTCTGGAATGATTTACTTTTCCAAGGAGCCAGAACTATACTGCTTTAGGCATAGAGGATTTACAGTATGTTTTAAAGTCTGGTAGAGCTCATTCCCCTTTGTAGTTTTACTTTTTTCATGTTTTGTTACTGGCTCTTCCCTGGTTCAGCCAACCACAGACAGAGAAGACAAGGAGGGTACACGACACAGAGGCCGACTTGCACAAAGCTCAGGACCGGAAGGAGGAGGAAGCTCAGTGCAACAGGTCAAATGTGGACGCTAGTAGCTGGAGTGTATTATGACCAGGGGTCCTGACACGTCCTTGGTCTGGTAAAAGGGGTCTGAGTCTAATACCAGTGATATAAGGCTCTGGCAGAAGTGAGTCCAAGTGCAGGGAAGTCCTGAGATTCACTCATGCCAGGGATCAGCAGGGAACAAGGATCTGCTCCAGGCAGGTTTGCTGTCTTGCAGAGGAAGGTTGGCCTGGCAAGGACAAGACCTAAGTATAGAGGCTCAGGGTCCCAAAACAGGAATCCTGGCAGAGGTGAAAAGGGAGATCCCCTTGGCAGACATGCCAGGCATCTAAGGAAGAGACTGAGACCCAAGAATAAGGCCCAAGATAAGTTAGTCACCAAACACAAAACTCAGAGCCCAGCTGGACAAGGACTAAGTGGGAATTGGCTCAACTGCAAATGTCAAGCTACTCTTCAAAGTCCTACCTGACCAATATTACAGAGGCTCCAAGTGGAGTTAATTGCTTTGGCTCTGCAGGAAAGAAGTAGAGTGACCTTGGAAATCATCAAGGTTAGACACATGACTTTGAGTCTAGGGCTTGGCCCTAATTAACCAAATGGCCTTGGGTCAGACACTCTGCCTTTCTGATCCATCAAGAGAAGTGAATGAGAGTACATCTAAGGCTCCTACTTCTAAGGGTTGAATTAATTAACCTAATTAGGAACAATGGGGACTGAAGTTTCACTGGTACTTTCTGAGTCATGCACTCTGCCAGACACTTTACATATATTAAACGGAAGAAAACTAATGTTTTTTTTGTTACCAGTAGTGTGCTGGTAAAATTTAACAACTAGCTCTCTTGGAAGGAGTAGGAGAGTAGAAAAGCCTGATTTGTAGCATTTGCCAATAACTGCGCTATATATACTCCGCCACCGTTTCAAGTTACCACCACACAGTCACTGAGTGCAGAGTCGGGAAGAAATGTGCAATGGGACAGATACCATTCATTGTATACACTTGCCCTCCTACAACTGTAACAGATTGAATAGCCTCAGAGTTTACAAAGTAATAAAATGATCAGAAAGTGATGTTTTGAGTGTATGTTACATTGGGGATTTTATATAGTTTATTTAATTGTAAGTATATATAGTTTTTAATAGTGCCTGTGCTTGACAACCAGCTCTCAAAATTTCTGACAATTTATCAGTAAGTTCTTGGGAGCCTGGGTCACCTGCAACACACTATTGATTATTAGTCATTGCCTACCAGGTGCCCTGATCATTATTTTAGATGCATGGTTTCATTAATCCTCATTGTGACCTTCTGAAACTGTTTATCTTACTGATAAGTAAAAGGATCTTGGAAAGGTTAAATAAGTTGCCTACCATCAAATAGCTCAACTATGTTTGTGTGACTCCCGCCCTCCAAATCCTTATACAGGTATTTTATTTCACCACACTGTCACACAAATCAGAAAATTTTTTTATTTTAAAAAAATTTTTATTTTAAACTGTTTCATTCTTTAAGAGAGTAGATGGTGTTCCATTTAAGCTGAAGTCCTCTGAATTCTGCAAGACTGTCAACAGTGATATTTGAGATTATTACCCCTGAGTCAGTTTGCTTCCAGAAAGTGCTATTAACCTGGGTAAAAAGGCAGCTTTCGGCAGAACTTGACCTGCATAGTCGTCCAGAGGAGAGTGATCAATAACTGACTACCTGGTAGGAAGTCTTCCATCAAAAACCCTAAAAATCACTTTAAACTCCTCTCGTTTTCCTTTCTTTTCCCTAAGTTAATTCCAAATCAACAAAACTAATACCTTGTTAATCAAGTCAATGTTTTGTACAATGAACCTAAAGGCGAATGTCTAATAACATTTCAACCACTGTTTTCAACTGATTTGTTATAGTCGTTGCTGTAATTTTTGTGGTTCAGAGTTATTGTTTCTTCTTACAACATTACATGATGGTGTTTTCTTTCTAATAAGCAGCACAACTATAAAATTAGAATAGAAGCTTCTGGGAATAAAATGACTTTTTTATTTTTTTAAATTTGTTGTAATTTGTTTACATATTTTAGAGAGGGTTAGGGAGGGAGAAGAGAGGGAGAGAAATGTTAATGTGTGGTTGCCTCTCATGCACCTCCTTATTGGGGACCTGGCCCACAGGTTCGATGCCTCAGACTGGGAATCGAACCAGTGACCCTTTGATTTGTAGTCCAGTACTCAACCCACTGAGTCATACCAGCTAGGGCAATTTTCCCCAAATATATAATACCTTAGCCCTAAAATAGGAAGAAGAACCTACAAAATAAATATATTTTATAATTTAAAAAAGTGAATGGATACTCACTAGGGAATATTTAAGCCTCTATATAGTCTGCGTAAAGGATAAAGTATAATTGTTCGCAATCATGAGTGACCAGCTTTACCAGGAGAAAGACACCAGAACAAACTACATTGAAATAACACACTTTATTTCAAATATTGGCTCTACTATGAAAAATCATTTTATCTATCACTGATTGGTTAAATTACCTCATATGCCTTTACTCATTACTTTAGATCTTGGAAAGAACATAATATATTACTTTTACAGCTCCAATTTACAATGTCATTTTTCCCTTCCTGTTTGCTTTGGGGACCACACAGGAAGCTCTAGAGAATGGTGCACAGCCCGGACAACTGATCTGACACCAAACGTGCTTCCTCTTGCCTTCACTGTTCCTGCTTCTCTGTCCACTACCTTCAGTTAGACTCCTTCTTTATTTTCTCTCTGATTCTTTCATTTTTTTCCTCCTCTTCATATGTCTCCTGGCATTAAGTAAGGGTGTGGAAGGAAGAAAAGAAAGGACATGTGTGTGTACATCACACATCACAGGAGCCCAGGAACTGAGTGACCAAAAGAACAGAGAGGACACATCATGCAAGCAGGACCCGGGGAACTGTCGCTCTGTGCCCATCTCATTCACGATGTACGAGGCATACAGAAGGGTTTTGGGCGTTGGAATAAAGGACGTAGTGCAGGGATAGAGTGACAAAAAGATATAAAATAGGACAGCAGAGCAGATTGGGACAACAGCATTCGAACATACTTTGTCAGCTTCTCTTTTGTTTTCAGTGTTCAATCAAAGGTTCAAGTAAATTGGGTGTGAGCGGACGAAATGATCCCATGTTGCTATCACTGGTACTATCGGGGAGGGGGTAAGATTTACTGAATCACGGCCTAACCCGGGACAAAGGAAACTGATGATGGGTGAGAAAAGGAGATCTTCCATTATACTTAATGTACTTGTTTACTTAATGAGGTTCACAATGAAATATTTAGTAATTTAAAGATGAGTTTTAGGAATGATTGCCTGAGCAACATTTCCTATACAATGCTGAGGGAATTGGTTGCTATTGAGCATCTTCATAATTCTTCTTCCACTCATTAATAATAGTAAAAATTTAAAATAATAATCACTAACATTAATTGAATGCTTATTATGTGACAAGCACTATTCTAAAGACTTCAAATGCATTAATTCAATTATTTCTCACAACAACCCTATGCAATAGAAGCTATTATTATCTTTATAGTAAACTGAAATACAAAGATTTTAATAATTTATCCAATAGCTACTTATTAAAGATAAACTCCAGGTTCCTTAAGCTTCTAATCAAGACTCTCCACGATGTAGCCCCAAACATTTTTTTCAAAATTAAACCCCACTCCCAACTGATAACAATAGGACTCAGGAGGACCTGCCACATCTTCTGCTTCTTAACTTGAAACCCCACTCCCGCCTCTGTTCCCACCCAACACGCCCTCTTCCTTGCCCTTTGCCTTCTTGGGTCTTCCCCGTCATACAAAACTCTGCTCTGTTAATCTTCCATGAAGACATCTCTGATGATTGATTGTCCCCAATGACTTTCACAACCTGCTCTTGCCAATAATACCTTGTAATTTCTCTTGACTTGCTATCTTATATTAGCATTTAAGTACCCATATCAAAAACTTTGTCTCTCCAACTAGAATGCTACCTGAGTATAAACCATGACTCTACCATGCCTAGCGTTGCTCTGAGTACATAGTTATCATCAACACTTTTTTGTTAAATTCATACATTCTACAGCTTACACAGAGCTCATTCTTTCCATCAGAAATGCACTCTGCTCTTGGACCCATACCTCACACATCTGTAGCAAGAAAAAAATTCATATGCCTGAAGATTGTGTCCATTCTGGTAAAAAGAACTGATGAGATGCATCTATTAATCAGAATATTTTCTATGCCATACTCTTACTTTTTTACTTTATTTTCATATGCTGTAAAAAATAGAATATTTTAAAAAATTCTTAATTTAAGTAAACTGATGAAGATAACATTGGGAATACTCACAGCTTAGGGAAGAAACATGAAATGAGGTGAGTTTTGTTTTAATAATGTACAAGACCAGAGGTAAGCCAGGTGGAAGAGAAATAAAGGGCCACATTCTACTGGGTTATTTTTAATAACTTCCAAGGTCCTTGGAGAATGAAAGTTATCAGTTCAAATGAAGAGGAAAAAGGTTTTTAAATGGCAGCCGAATTTGGAAGTGAGGAAGTCTTTTCAGGACAGTAATTCACAGCTTTTGGAATGTGTTTCAATGAGGTGGAAACTGACAAAATGGAATTGTTTTGGAAAACTCGCCCAGAGCACATAAAAAGCAGATGGGTGGATGATGACAATGAATACATCGCATGCTACTTAACTCCATTTGGAGATGGACCATTAGGCTAAGGATGAGAAAGAAAAAGAAAAAAGCGTCTAACTCAAAATGAAAGAAGTAAACAAGCTAGCTGTGTACACTGCTGTGCTCAGCCTGATTTTATTTCCAACTGCTCTTTGGAGGATCCAAGTACATGGGTTGCTGCAAGTAGGCAGCAGAGACTGTCTTGAATCCCCCACAAGGCTCCTTTGCTCATAAAACAAGAGAATGAGAAAGACTGCAGCACCAACATTCACTGGGCCCGTAGTCACAACCAGTGTTAATTCATTTTAAAAAGTCCTGATTGGCTGGATTCTTAACACAATATTTAAACACCAAGGTGATTTAATTGGAGTAATGTCAGTCAAGCATTCAGGAGAAAGTCTTAAGCAATTGAAATTAGGTAACAGTAATAAAGGACCAGGGATGCTCCAGATTCAGAAAAACTGTAGACTAGCTGCTTTAACTTCTGTCCTAAGTAAAGTATTAGGCTTTATTTTTAGAAACCAATTGGGAATACTAATGGACAAATCTCCCTTCATTAAGGGGAACTAGCCTGGTTGCAGGAAAATATGGCTCCTCTTGCGAGCAGAGGTAATCAGAGATGTCATTTGAAGATATTAGAGCTGAGGAGGACAAAGAGGAAAATCCAACACCATAATTAGATTGCCACGAAGAATATGAAAGTGTTTTACACTCAGGCTAAAAGGCGTAAAGGGCAAAGTCGGGGAAATGCTAGCAACGGCACCCCCAGCACTCAGTGTTAACAACCAACGACAGACAGAAAGAATTTGTAGCAGTAGATTCTGAGGTTTGGACCGGCATTACCTTATATGTGAAATTGTTATGTACTAAAGAGCAGTTTTGATTAAACATAAATAATAGATTGCAACTTACCTAAAAACAGGTTCTAATATAATAGGCAAACTGATATTAAGAACCATGACTGAGTAATGAAAATTCAGTCCAACAGAAAACTTGGCCATTCAGAACTAAATCTCATCTGCACTGCTTTCCAGAGAAGGTGTAAGTCGACAAAAGCACATAGCTAGAAGCTTGTGAGCAAAAATAAATGTCCTGTGTTTTATGTCACAGACTTTCACTGTAAAAATATACATTTGGCTTTGAACAGAACATCTGGCCAATTTGGTCCAAACTTTCATTGATCACAAGAATGCTTCTAGGCAGAGGGATTAATGACCATTTTTTATGCACTGAATCTCCATTTTCGTGTCATGATATCATTCAGGGGCATAGGTTACTTCATAAGAAAGTCAGTTCTTTGATGAGCATGTTAACTATTTCATTCTGTAGATGTTGCAGCAGCCTACGCAACTCTAGATTTTTCCCCACCATCATACATTTTTTGAGGAGACAAAACCAACATGCATAAGAGCCTGTATTGAAATAACAAAGTGGCATAAACTATGTACCAAATTTAAATACAGCAAATGTCACAGAAAGAGGTAACAGTGGTCTGGAAAAATCGAGAAAAAATTCACAGAGAATATAGACATAACGTGAGTTTGAAAGGACTGAAAAAATAGGATAAACAAAGAAGAGGGATATAGGTATCCAGGGTAAGGAAAATATGTCAGCAAAATTCTAGAGATGGCAATTCACCTGGCTTATCCAATTTCAATACAGTGCTGGATTCCCGTAGCAACAGACATAATGAAAAATAAAGTGGGGAAGGTACTTTCCCACTAAACTACATCATTTAGAGAAAAATGATGTAGTTTCTTGAATGTTAGATTTAACAACATGTACTTTATTCTTTAAATAAATGGAATGATGACTTAGAAAGTTTAGGGGGATATCTGTGAATAAGATGGATCAAGAAACGAAGGTGGAGAAATCAGCAAAAAAACTATTCCAATAATCCAAGCCAATCAAACCAAATTCATACACTAGTGGCCCAAGGGCCCAGTCTACCCCAGAGAAGATTGTATTTGGCCTACATACTTTTTTTAAATTGAGATACAATGTACATAATTGCATAAATTTCATGCAGACCATGTGTTGATTTGATACATTCATGTGATCACACATACAATTACCACCATAGAATTAGCTATCGTATCACATAATTATTATTTCTTTTTTGTGGTGAGAACATTGATTATCTAGTCTCTTAGCAACTTGTAAGTACATAATGTAGTATTGTTGACCATAATCACTTTGCTGTATATTAGAGCTCCAGAACTTACTCATCTTCTAATTGCAAGTGCATACACTTTGACCACAATTTCCCCAATTCCCCTGCCCCAAACCACCACCCTTGGTAATGACACAAGGAAGATGTGTAAAGGACACATGGACAAAGCCAGAGAGGGGTAGGATCAAGGGTGGGAGGTGGGGAGTGGTGCGGGGAAAATAGAGAGAACTGTACTTGAACAATTTCTTAAAAAGGAATAAATAAAAAAACACTAATATTTGAGAGTCACTGATTTAGATGATGGTTCCCTAAACTAGGATAGTAATGTGAGAAAGAAAATACACGGTTTGTGCCCTAGCTGGTGTGGCTCAGTGGACTGGACACAGGCCTGCGAACCAAACAATCGTGGTTCGATTCCCATTCAGGGTACATGCCTGGGTTGTGGGCCAGTTCCCAGTGGGGGACACATGAGAGGCAGCCATGCATTGATATTTCTCTCCCTTTCTCCTTCCCTTCCCCTCTAAAGATAAGTAAATAAATAAATAAAATAAATAAGAAAATACATGGTTTGATATACAAATTACTGCAAAGGAGAGATCAGTAGAATTTAGTGACTGGTTGGTGCCGAGTGATGGAGATAAGAAGATTCAAGGATGTCCAAAAAATTGAACTCGGCCCTGGCTGGCGTAGCTCAGTGGGTTGAGTGAGGGCCTGCGAACCAGATGATCGCGGTTCGATTCCCAGCCAGGGCACATGCCTGGGTTGCAGGCTGGTTCCTTGCAGGCTAACTACCAGCAGGGGACGCATGAAAGGCAACCATACATTGATGTTTCTCTCCCTCTCTCCTTCCCCTCTAAAGATAAATAAATAAATAAAAATCTTTAAAAAAAAATTGAACTCATTTATATTAGGTTGTGCGCAAAATGGGAAATTTTATTAGCCAGAGTATCTCCATTAAGAATTTCTCCCTAATAACGGAGATAGAGTGGGAGAAGTATGTTCTGGAGGAGGTGGGGGAAGGTGCTGGGTGCCAGTGCAACAGGGGTGTGGGGCAAGGGAGAGCAGAAAACTGCCTGCTGGGAGCACTCACTTCCCAAATGCTGTGGGAGTGACTGCCAGCACAGGATAAAGTATGTTGGCATGAAAGGCAGGGGAAGAACCCCATGTGTGGGTTTCTGGAAGAGATGAAAAGAGCCAAGAGGGGAAGCAATGGGAATATGGAGAAAAAATAAACAGCAAAGAAGATTATGAAGATGTTAGGTGTGCATTCAGCACTCTCTTCCTCTATGCCTTTTGTAGTTCCATCAAAACACTCAGCAGAGAAATGAGGTTCAGTCTTTAAAATTTGGTTCAACTGTTCACCTCTATTTCTTCAAATGTGCCACAATCCCTCTACCAGGCCACATGAACCCCTGAACCAATTTGACTTACAAAGGAATAATGATGCATTTCACACAAGCTGGACAATTAGAAAAAAAAGGAATAGAATGAATGATTGTATACACATTGAATTTGAAGGATAGGCAGAAAAATACAATCAAAGTATGTGACAGGCTATTATAGACACACAATTGGAGCTTGAGCGAGATTAGGCAAAGAGACTTAGATTTTATAGATATTTACACAAAAGTAATCACTGGAGTTATTAAAAACAAGCCTTGGAGAACATGAGGATTAGCAGACTTGAAGAAACAGAAGAGACAATGAAAAGGAGAAAATGCAAATGACACCTGAACAGCAAGCCAGACTGAGGATGGGCATCTCTTGCACAGGTGACAACAGAGGACTTATGGGACAAGTGATCACCCACTGGGACAGCTGGGGGGTCTTATAGCCAGACTGGACATTGGCGATGCCACCAGCTACTGTGGCAGTGACCACCAGCGTGGGCGTGCTCAAAAGCTTCACACATTCCCTGTAGAATTAATTACCAAATACAGTAGAGCATTTAGGGATATGATTACAGCTCCTTAAATAATAACAAATACATGTTTCTATAATGCTTTTCTTTTCCCAAAGTGCTTTTATATGTTTTATCTTACTCAAGCCTCTCAACATTCTTATAAGGTAGACAGAATTGAAGATAGTAATCAATTTTATAGTTATATAATATGCACAGAAGTTAAGCCGTGTCACCGAAGTTCCAAAGAAAGTCAGTAGTCAGGTCACGGCCAGAACCCAGAGTCCTGATGACCAGTCAGAGCCCACCTACATCATGACATTCTGAGGTTTTGGTTGCTGCAGGAAACTGTAGCTAACCATTAGTGGTACAGAAATTTGGTCCCCTTTGCCCAACAGATGAACTACTTTATAGGCTTGACATCCCATCATGTGGCATGCTGACCTAGCCAATGAGGAAAGTGGTAACAGCCAGGCAACAGGCTCCTATTCAGGGTCAGGAGTTCACCCACTTGTATTTTGTGTGATTCCAGTGCTATCCGGAATATTGGTTTAATCCTTATGGTTTCACTATTAGTGTGTGCTACAGTGTGTTCCAAAAAAGAGTAGCTCTGAAAATTGTCACCTGGGTACTGAAGGAAGTAGGATATTTAACTGGAAGAAGAGACACTATAGGCAGGAAAATTTAGCTCTCACCAAATAGTGAATCAAAATATTGCAAAAGGTTTGGTTTTATTCTGCTACTTCAGTGGGCAGAGATAGTACCCATGACTGAACGTTGTAAATTATGACTCAAGGCATTTCCCCTAAGATTAGGGATGTTCTTTTCTGACTATTTAAGTTGTTCAACAACTAAACAAATGGACTTTTCAAGTACTGAATTAGTTACCATTGAAACTATTTGGAGGCTGGTTGGCACCTTGGTATATGGGATGGTATAGAAAAAAATCTTTATCTTAGAAAAGAGTAAGTTAAAATCATCCTTAGTCAAGAAGAAGAGCCCTGGCTGATGTAGTTCAGTGGATTGAGCACAGGCCTGTGAAGCAAAGCATCTCCGGTTCGATTCCCAGTCAAGGCACATGCCTGGGTTGCAGGCCAGGTCCCCAGTAGGGGACACATGAGAGGCAACCACACACTGATGTTTCCCACTCTTCCTCCTTCCCTTCCCCTCTTTCTAAAAATAAATAAAATATTTAAAGAAGAAGAAGGAAGGAAGGAAGGAAGGAAGGAAGGAAGGAAAAACAATAATCTTTCAGGGTTTAGAAACCATGGCAACGTGGAGTTTTAAGCGAACCTAACTCTGAGCCCATATCTGCCAGGTACATTCACATACATGAGTGTATTTAGTCCATGCAACGATCCTTCAGGATAGGTGATCATGCTCATTTGACAGAAAAGAATACCAAAATACAGAGATTTCCTGGTTAGATTGTCAAGGTCACACAGTGAAGAGGTGGTGAATCTAGCACAGTGTTTTTTAGCTGGGGTGATTTTTGCCACAGGACATTTGGAAAGGTATGAAAATATTTTTGGTTGTTACAGCCCAGGGTGGGGTTGGGAGGAAGGAGGGAAAGGGTATGGGAATGGAATTGCTCCTTTCAACTAGTGGCTAGAGGCCAGGGATGCTGCTAACAGAGGATAGACCCCTAGTACAAAGAATTATGTGGCCCCAAATATCAACAGTGCTGCTGTTGAGAAAACTTATTTAGCATAGTCTTAAAAGTGGCACGTGATCTTTCCACAACACCAGTCTACCCACACCTCAGTCAGGTTGCTCCATTCCACTACCACCAGTGTTAGGCTAAAGGAGTCTTGAGAGAAGTTTCTAGAATATGTGTTTGTATAGTACACAAGACTGAATTAGAAACCATGAAAGTAAAGCCCAGCTATCTGTGTTTTTAAAAGTCCTCCTAAAGTTTGAGAACCAGTGATTCTTTGGTGACTTGGAAGTCATCACTGTCTGCTGAGAGTGTCCGGTTTGAGAAGAGGCAGGAACCAAAAATTGGGGCAGGAATTGAGGGCAGAGTCCTCTTACACAAAATGGCTCACTGCTAAAAACAAAACTCTACTGAAAAATGATTAAGTGAAAAAGTATATGCCTTGTACACAAGTTGTAAGAGTACCTTCTAGGCAAGGCAACTGAATGCCCCAAAGTAAGGAAATCTCTATCAGCTTCTGTTAAGATAGCAATAAGTTGGCCGCCAGGGGTGTGTTTGCAGGATGAGGCTGGGTGTGAAAGGCAGTGATGAAGAGTGTGGTTGTGTAAGCTGGAGGCGATTGGTGGAGCTAGTGAAGGAAGTGGAAAAGAGGTGAAGAACTTCAAGCATTGACATACCTTAGCAAAGTGTGTGTTTTAAAAATACGAGCCTAGCAGTTATTTGGAGAGTAGACTCAAAAGGGGTAAGAGACTAGCTAAGTGTTGGGAGAACACTATTCCATCTACTTCATTTGTGGTTTCCCAAGCAGGAAGAATGTGTCACGGGAAGTGTGCAAGCTGATCTACTTTGATATGGAAAGGAAATATCAGAACTTCTGTTGATACCTGTTTGTTGTATCACCATCTAAAAAGAATATCAAGCTTAGTAGCCCTTAATACATGAATTAATGCAGAGAACTTCACCTTGTCCATGTGCCAGAGTGCCACATGCCTCTTACCCTGATAGAAGAATAAAGAGACTCCTTCAATGTGGAAGAGTTGGCAGGGCACTCTTCATCTCTACTAGTTTAGACATCATAGTTCAGCTAACACGTGCCCAGTTAAGTGGATTTATGGCTTATAATACCTAATTTAAACTAATCCAGCTCTCACAAAATGGACACATGCTTTTAAAAAGATCCCTGCAGAGACATTAGATTACAGATAATATGAATAATCCAAGTACAAAGAAATGGCAGAACTCAAGCTTCTCCACCTTGGAGCCCAAAGTCTTCCTCAACTACTTTGTGAGCTAAAAGCAATGGCCACGTAGATCTGATGAAAAGTTGGCCAACAGTCTGAATAATCCATAGCTAAACTTGAAATATTGTTTTTTATCAATAAAGAAAAACCTTACTTGAAGTGTGTGTTATGCTTTCAGATGTTAGCTATTGGTGGTATAAAGTCCTCAAAACTAGTAAGATACTTCAGCAATGAGGATGAAAAAAATATACTGTTACTCACAATGAGTAAAATCTCAAAAACTTCACATTGAGAAAAAGAGGCCAGACACGAGGAGGATATGCTCTTTTGATACAGGGTGCAGCCAAAGGGGGGTGCCCAGGAAAGATTTGGAATAGTGTCCAGAACTCAAAGTGTACAGGAATATTGGAGGAAATATTAAGATATCCTCACCCCCCCCCCC